>NC_138525.1:16101677-16371677 GCF_000230855.2 Cajanus cajan
CATACGCTTGCTAGCTGGGGTGTACGGAACCTAGGTTCCGCTGTATTTTGGAGGAGTCCTCCAGACTTTATCCTGCTTTCATTAGGGAGAGACTCTATGTCTTGATTTTGTCTGTTCGTTTTAGTTTCATATTTTACCAAAAAAAAAAAAACTCCTATCAACACAAAACAAAATAAAGGAATGAAACGCAAATAAAAGAAAATGAATCCAAACAAGAGGAAAATAAAAAGATGCACCCCTCAAAAAGTTGAAATTCACATTTACATTTAAAATCTTTGGTTAAAGATTTCATATTGGCTAATTTCAAAAATAATAATTTTTTTTAGTATTTAGTGTGATGAAATTACGGTACTTTTTTCTTTATATTATTTAATTTTATAGTTATTTTATTGATATTGTTTTATGCAGTCCGACCAAAGTTCAGGTATTAAATCCTAAATCAATGTTTTTATGGATTTAATAAACATTTTAGTTTTAAAAATATTGCTTCTAACTGTGAGACGATTACTTACTAACACTTTTATTCTCTTTAATTTGGATTTTTGTGCAATTTTAATCTCCTTATGTCTTTATTAAAGTTAATCAAGTCTTCTTATTTTAAAAATTAGGCAAATTTAATCCTTTATTGATTTTCTACTGCTTCATTTATATCATATTATTTTTATCTAAATATTTGAAGAATTGTGATGAATTTGGGATATTAAATTGTTTTAGAAGTTTAAAAGTAAGAAATTTAGAGAAAAATTGGAAGAAAAAAAATTAAAAGATTTTATAAGATGTATGATCATGATTTAAAGAGGCAAAATTTGTAATATTTTATATTTTAGATTACATTTGAATATTTTAGTTTCAAAGAAATTAATATGAATGAAATTTATTTAATTGATTCAATTTAAAAAATAGTAACGAATTTTAATCACTAAAAAAATAAATGAATAAAATGACATATTTTATCCTAATTGAAAGGATTAAAAAAGCAATTAAACTAATAATTTTCACTGCAAAATGCCATAATTATTGAAGGATTCCGAACAAATATGATCCATAATTAGCATATTAATAATGTGCTTGGAATAGTTCTCAAAATTAGATTACTTCATTAATAAATTAGATGAATAATTAATTATAATTTAAATAAAATTTTGATTAAATAAGTTTGGTGAAAAAAAACTAAAAAATTAATTTCATTTAAATATAACAAAATAATCAACTTTTGTATAAGAAATCTACTTAAAATAATCATAAACTTGAAATTTTTAACTTCATAAAAACTTTCATAAAAAAAAAAACAATATTTATATATTCATGCTGGTGTACCAAACATGAAACTTATTTTATAAATAATTTTTTTCTTAATAAACAGCTAAAAGTGAAAATCTAATATACCTCAAACATGCTCTAAATTTCAGCCAAAGAACCAGATTATGTGACGTTTGATATACTTCAACAAGATGAATCTAGCCAAAATATAAATCCCACGTATGTTTCCATTCCAAGCTTTCTCTAACACAACAGAAAATCAATGCCCACATTTACTCTAGTCTAACCAAACAACCAAAATATGAAAAACTGGTTTCGAAAGTTTCTAGTCACAAATCTGTGGGTCATTATCGCTAGCAAATTTATACAACTCTACTTGCACGCAATTTTTTTACTTTGAAATTTTACATATTCGTGCTTATTGGCAAAAAAATAATAAAAAAAAAATTCAAGCTGTAATGTAACATAATTAAACGTCATATCAGCAAAACCTTTCCCTACCATAGACTGCCAAGGGTTAATAGTTACCATGGTATGCACTCACCACCACAATTAAAAATTTAAAAGGACAAAATGGTTATATATTATATTATATATATACATTTAAGAATTCAATAAAAGCATTAGCATTCCAAGTAAATAATTTCAGCTCGTCCTGAGGCTCTTCTAAACCGCAAGAGTTCTTTCATCAGTTCTGATCCCACGTTTGAAACAGGTTTCACAGTCATCCTTTCTAGCACAGGTGAGTATAGAAGCAGAAAGTAGATAAAATCTAATTCTCGTTTGATACCAGATATACCATCTATCTTCACATATCGCAGTTGCATGACTGGACAACTCAAATACACGTCTTCCCAACATGTGTGTGACAGAACAGTCTGCTCCTCAGTTCGAGCCTGCATGCAATCACAATTCACCAGTGCAACTGGTTTACTTAGAAACCCATACCCCTAAAAGACTATATCCACAACTTAAAGATACCCCACAAATGCACAAAACTAAGAGTCTATTTAGATAAACTTCTCCAGAAGTACAACTAGGAGAAAAAAATATGATAAGAAATTGAAATAAGTTTCTCCATAAGTTAAAACTATCTTATGTATAAATTAAAAATAAGATTTTGGAGAAGTTAATAAAAGAGAGATTTTACAAATTAACTTATATATAAACTAATTTTAATTTGTGAATAACCTTATATCATTTTTCCTTCCTAATTTTCTCTCCTAGAAGTGCTTATGGATAAGTTCACCCAAACACACCCTAAACTACTTTGAAAAAACAAAATCAGTACGTGCAACTACAAGACAGTCAACATTAAGCAAAGATAAGTTACACTAAGTAACTTATAAGGAGTACTTACCAATATTTCTAGTTCTTGTAGATTAGGCGAGCTTCTTAAGAGGCAAAGAGCAGCTGAAATTTCCTTCGAATCATTGAAGTTCATTCGTATTGAAAGATAACTTAGATCCATGCAAGGTCTTGGAAGCTTTATTGGCACAACCCCCACTGCCAAATACTGGAGCAGAACCAAGAAACAGAAGAATGGCTCACGTCAGTAATCAGTATATAATGTATTTAATACTTAAATACGAATAAAGGCACACACATGAGCATGGTTTGTTCGTAGGGGAAAAAACTATATTATGGCAGTCCTATAGTCTTATTCAACATTTAAGGGATCAAGAAATTGACATTATTCACAGAACTAGAAGAAATGCTTTGGCAAAGTGATACTATGACTATGAGCATCGTACCTTTAAAAAATAGCTTTGAACCTCTAGCCTTTGTACGTGATGCAGGTGAACAAAAAAATTTAGCATATTGCTAGAACTTCCATGGAATCTACTTTGATTGATTTCGAAATTCAAATACAAACCGATGGATACCACAGCTAACTGGAAAGTATTCTCAAAGCTGATATCCTCAAATTTACCTCCAATGTCAAAAAACAGGAGATTCGGAGCATCAATATTAAGATGACTGAAACCATCAAAGTTCATCAATGTCAACCGTTCAAGCAGAGGGCAGCTGGTTATCAAGTTTTCAAAAACATCTTGAGCCAAGGTAACATGTTGCAGATCGAGACTCTTCAAGTTCTTGAAGCCTTGAAATGCTGATGGAGGTTTAAGCCAACAATTAAATAATTCTAAATGTGTCAAACTTTGACAAGAAAACAAACACGAGTGTATCTTATAGCGTTGGCCCTTCCAGATTTCCAGCACAAACTCTTTAATAGACTTTCTGCATAGATGAAGTGTCCATCGATCAATATCAGCCACACCAATGAGATCGCGGTGGGAGAGCTTGAACCTGTTGATTGGCCCAGAATGGAGTAGCAGTACATGATCTATAATTCTCAAAAGCTTGCTCTTGATAATCATATGGTCCTGAGAAGCCACAGTGACACATTCCTTATCGAACACAAGATTCGGCAGCATGGCCCATTTGTACCTCCATTTGCTAGACAAAACACTTGTTCTCACTGCTTCTCTAATTGACAAATGTGACAGAATTTGGTCTATTATGTGTCCTGGTAAGCAACTGAGTCTGTCTGGTTCCACATCAGTTAGGCAAGGAGACTGGGGTTGCTCTCTCCGCTATATTCAAGTTCAAACACAACACATGAATCAGATAACAAACTAGGTTACCACATATGAACAAATTCAGGTCCACCGACAACCTTAAAACAAAACCCAAAATTTGGGTCCTGTTATATGCTAATGTAACTACATTAAACCAAAACAGCATCATAATTATCTACACTTTGTGAATTTAAATCTCAAGCGGGAAGCAAATTTTCTTGAAACGTGCCTAAACAAGCATAATACAATTACACCCAAAACACTAGAACACATCGTATGTTGGTCAAATGCCTGAGAATTATTCCATTACATTACACGCAAAGAAAATTCGAAATTCAAAAATCGCTAGGAAGTTACCATGTCAAGCTATAAGTAATTCGCCCGGCAAAGTGATTGCTGCAACAAAAAAAAAAAAAAAAAAAAAGAAGAAAAAAAAACCTTGAATGTAACAATCAGAGTAAGAATACTCAAGTAGTGAAAGGGGTTTGGGAATCGTAGCAGAATTGAAATTTTTGAGGAATGAGACTCACACACAGTAAAACTTAAGTGAATGAAAAACAAAAACCAGTGAAGTAAGAAGAAAGAAACAAGAAGATTCCCAAGTACCTGGGATCCTAGAGAGACAAAGGGTTAGATCCGGTGTTGTTAGAGTGAATTGAATTTGGGATTGTGGGTATAAGGATCAGCTACTACAGTGTTGAAAGTTTTTGTTTCTGAGACCTAATTGGAATTGGAGATGAAGAGGTACAACAAAGAAATAAGATTATTGCGTAATCCAGGCCCATCTCAACTCTTTTCTTTTTTACTTACATAGGCCCAATGTATGTAACTATTGCGTCATTTGTTGCCTATACTAACTACTTCATTATTATTACTATTGTTATTATAGTTGGTTTTGCTTTTTTGTTTTATATATATATAGGAAGCATATCAAGTGAAAGAAAATTTATTATGAAAGATAAAAAGGTTAAAATATAACTTTTAGATTAATTTTTTCTCATTTAATATGCTGAAATTTGGAGATTCGTAAAATTAATCTAAGGGTTATATTTTAACACTCTTATCTCTCATAATAAATTTTTTTATTTAACAAACATGAAACTAATTCATCCTATTAATCCTTATAGTTGTTATTGTTATTATTGATATTGTTATTCTTATTATTGATGTTATTATTATTATTTTATTATTGTTATTATTCTTGCTATTATTATTATTATTATTATTATTATTATTATTATTATTATTGTAATTAATGGGGTTAAGAGACTCCTTATCTTTATATTTTATTTAATAAAAGTGTTTAAAAAGTATTTATATTTATTACATTAATTAATAATGCATTTGATCTTACTAAATCAAGTTATCGCTTTTATATATGTTATAGATTATTTTTATTATATTTTTTATTATTATTCTTATTATTGTTGATTGTTGATGATGATGTTATTATTATTATTATTTTTATTAAAAAAAATAAACTCATATCATTGAAAATTTGGTATACAATACAATGCAGGATGTAATGAAAATCAATCAGACCAATAACTTGATCTTCAGTAGCCCTTCTAACTTGTGGGCAACTAAGTTTGCTTGTTTAGGAAAAACCTAACATCGCAGTTTGGACATATTATAAGTATCTCTTTGAAGTTTTTATAATATATCCATATTTAGTTTTGTCAAAATTAATTAAATTTTATTTGATATAAATTAAAAATAGGGTAAAAAGTTACATACATTTTGAGTAAATTCTAAAAAAACTATATTTATAAATTTTAAGCGGGTACGGGACGGTTATGTATATACGTATCTTCATTCTCGTACCAATTTAATGAATCAGGTCTTACTCATATCCATATTCGTGCTTAGTTAAATCGGGTATTCTTTATCAAAGTTGGGATGAGTTTGAAAATTACTCACGGATACAAATTTATTTGTCATCCCTAGTTGGTGGGTTAGGTGGGTTGGCTAACAATTTTTTTTTAAATTATTAAATTATAAAATATAAAAAAAATTAAAATTAAAATATATTTTTAGTATCTCAAATTTAAGATAAATTTATTTTTAGTCCCTCAAATTTAAAACTAATTTTGTTAGTCCGTGTAATTTCAAAAGTTTTTGTTTTAGTCCTTATACTCAAATTTTGTTAGAAAATCTATCAAATATTGTTCCACGAAATCTATCTACAAGTAGCCATATCAGTGAAAATATCACATGAAATCCAATTGATGCTACATAATTATATCAATTTGCCACCATCAAATATGTTATTATTGATTTGAGGGATTAAAACAAAAGTTTTAAAAATGAAAAGAACTAAAAAAAATTAGTTTTAAATTTGAGGACTCGAAAATAAATTACCTTAAATTTGAGAAACTAAAATCATATTTAAACCATAAATTAGTTACATATTCATGTTTTTAATAAATAAATTATTAATCATAATTTCTACCGATAACTAAATAAAATATAAATATATAAATTTATATTTTTTTAATGTAGTAGGTTAAATGGGTTAATCTGACTCACTTCATCTCGAACTCATTTAACTCCTAAGTTAAGTGAATCGGGTTGAAATTTAGTCAAAATCAGTAACATTTTTCTAACTCAATCTAGCTCAAACTCGTAGTGAGCTTGGTTGACCCACAAAATTTGAGTCACTTTTACATCTCTAACATTTACTCTTAGCTTTATGATTTTTCCTCAATCAAGTATCTCGAGTACTTTAGTATCTATCTTCATATGAGCAAAAAAAAGTATGGATTGTTTGTCTGATTAGGTATATTGGATGCTACAATCTTCTTATAGTTTGTTAACCAAATAGAGTTTTCATTATCCTTTATTGGACCAACATTATATATACAAAGAGAGAGAGAGAGAGAAAGAGGAGGAATATGTTTACTCCGAGAGTAAGTCTATCAAGATTTACTCCGTTCAATAATTTATGTTCTACATCAAATTTTAACGATCCAATTGTTGAATTTAAAGTTTTTAATGTATAGATTAAGTCTGCAAAATTTTTAAAAATTTAAAGACTATTTGATGCTTCATTTCATTAATTTAAATCAAAGTATAAAATAATTTTATGATTATTTGTCATTTTAAATTAATAAAATGAAGTATCAAATGATTTTTTAAAATTTTTTTAGGCTTAATTGTGTTTTTGATCTTCCAAGTATTGTAATTGTGCAATTTTGATCCCCAAGGTTTTAATTGCATAATTTTAGTCCTTACAGAATTGCAATTGTGTGATTTTGGTCCTTCAAATTTTAATTGAACAATTTTAGTCTTTCAAATATCATAATTATACAATTTTAGTTTCTCCCATTAAAAATTTAATAGTTATAATATATATATATATATATATATAATTAAATAAATAAAATTTAGATATTATTATTTTTATAATATTACTGATAAATTAATATCAATAATATTATTAGTATATTTATAGATAAACTAATAATTTGATAAATATAACTTATTATACATTAATATACTTTTCCAAAAATATAATTATATTAAGAGTTAATCACCTATACACTGTCAGTGTAAAGTTTTTTTACACTAGCAACCAATTATATCTTTTAATTGTGTCATGTCACTGTTAAAAGTAAATGTGTTTATAGTGACATGACACAATTAAAAGATATAATTGGTTGTCAGTGTAAAAAAACTTTACATTGACAGTCTATAGGTGATTAACTCTTATATTAATTAAAAATATACATATCTTATCTAATATATTTATATTTTTGTAAAAGTATATTAATATATATTAAGTTATATTTATCAAATTATTAGTTTATCTATATATATACTAAAAATATTATTGATATTAATTTATCAATAATATTAAAATACTAATAATATATAAATTTTATTTATTTAGTAATAATAAATATATATCATTTTATACATTAATAAAAATTATAATATATGTTAACTTAAATAGTTTAATAATTGTATAGTTTTAAAACATTATATATATATATATATATTAAAATTTTAAAATTTTTAATAGAAAAAATTAAAATCGCACAATTATGATATTTGAGAGATTAAAATTATTCAATCAAAAATCAAGAGACTAAAATCCCAAAATTGCAATCTTTGAAGGACTAAAATTACTCAATTAAAACCTTAGGGATCAAAATTGCACAATTGCAATACTTGAGGGATCAAAATCACAATTAAACCATTTTTAAAAAATTTGAAGACTTGATCTATGTATTAAAAACTTTAAATTCAATGGTTGTATCATTAAAATTTGATATAAAATATGAATTATTGAATTAGATAAGTTTAGATAAACTTACTTATGAAGTAAATAAATCTCTTTTCAAGTATATATATATATATATATATATATATATATATATATATATATATATATAAGATTTATATAAATACTTTTTCATCTTATAAATTATACTTTATATTTATATAAAAAAATTATAATTTGTTACAAGATTATATTTTAGTTATTGATCATTTATTTTAAATTTATCAAATTTAATTAAGAAAAAATATAATAAATACAAATTTAAATAGATAAAGTGTTTTAAAAAAATATTTTGTTAAATAAAACACTTAAAAACTAAATAATAAGTTCAAAATAAAAACTCTTTTATGGAAGAAAACGCTTAATAGCACTGTCTTAAAAAAATTTAAAAACACTTTTAAGCAAAATAATGAGGAGTATCCGTTTACTTTAAGAAATCTACCTAAATTTACTTCGTTTAATAATTCATGTTCTATATCAAATCTAAACAATTCAACCTTCGAATTTAAAGTTCTTAATGCACAAATCAAATCTGTAAATTTTAAAAATTATTTGATACTTCGTTTCATTAATTTAAATTGATGGATAATCATAAAAACATGTTATTCGTCAATTTAAATTAATGAAACGAAGTATAAAATAATTTTTAAAATTTTAAAAAATTTACATATTTGATTTGTGCATTAAGAACTTTAAATTCAACCGTTAACTCGTTCAGATTTGATATAGAGTATGAGTTATTGAACGGAATAAGTCTAGATAGATTTTACTCCTAAAATAAACGGATTCCCCCTCCAGAATAATTATTAATTGTTCGTGTAATACA
Source organism: Cajanus cajan (assembly GCF_000230855.2). NCBI lineage: Eukaryota > Viridiplantae > Streptophyta > Magnoliopsida > Fabales > Fabaceae > Cajanus > Cajanus cajan. The sequence continues at coordinate 16,110,631 of NC_138525.1, forward strand.
TAAATTACGTAGTGAAAAATGTTATCTATCAAATTAAAAATATATATAATTAATATTTAAATTAGTTTAATATAGTCCAATTACATGAGAGAAAAAACCTGATTAAGTTGGATAAGGAAAACTTTAATAAATTATTTTTTTATAAGAAAAATAGAATTAATAAGAGTACAAAGGGTACTTTAACCTATTTACACAAAGTATTTTAATAAACTATTACTTAGGTTAGAAAATAATGTAAAATAAATAATATAATAATATTACAAATATTATGAGGTAAACTAAACGAGAGATTATCTTAATAATTCAAGATAATGAATTTTCAAATTTTATATTCATTACAACAAAATTTATTATTAACGAAAAATATTTAATGATTATAAATTAATTGTCGCTATTAATTATACAATAAAAATATTAATGGTTAATATATATTAGTTACTAAAAATGTATTTACATTACATAAAAGTTTATTATTAGTGACAATTATTTATTGGAAAAACTTAAGTCCCATATCAATTAGAGATAAGATAATTAAAGAGTATATAAGTGAATGATAACTATCATCTTACAAGTTGATTTTATGGGGTTGAGTTAAAGTCCTAATTCACTATTTTAAGTTGGTATCAAATCACCCACTATTATCAAATTCAATAGTGCTATAAAATAATTAGAAAACAACTTCCACCTTCACCTCTTAAGTCTCATATCTCTTAAAAGATAAAATAATTAAAAGAATAAATTAAAAAATATATAGATAAAAGAAAACCTTCATCTTACAAGTCTCACATCAACAAGAGATAAAAAAAGTATATAAGTTACGAATTTAGAAAAAGGAAATGATAGGAATAAATTATTTAAGGTTTTACTAGTAATAGATAAAAGTCACTAAATGGATGGAAAGAAGAAAATTTAAAAAATAAATTTAATGGTTTTTAAAATGGCTACTAGAATTGCCACTAAAAAAATAAATTTTTCTGACAATTTAGTAGGTCTTTACCAGCATTTTATATAAATACTAATAATAGTATGCGACCCTAAATACACTAATCATTATTTAATTATTTTTTTTGATAATCCAAATAATTGAAAATAAATGAAGTACAAGGGGTACTCCAACCCATTACAAAATACCACATGTGAACTAAAAATACCGTTCGACAACAAGGAACCTAAGCTAGACTATCACAACCAGCCCACAACAATCAAATAAAAATTGCTGGTAAAAAAAATAATGGTCATTTATATGATTGCTAAAGAATAAAATAATAGCTACAAAAGACTAATTTTGGTACAATAATTAATAAAAAAAATTGATCTGTTATTATATTTTTGTGGGATTGAATTTGCATTACATAGTATTTTTTTAGAATCTTTCGATTTATATTAAATATAATTAAATATTTATAAATAAATAGATTTATAATTCATAATGAAGAAAAATTACTTGAATTATAAAAAGATAAAAATACAATTTAGCCTAAATAAATCACACCTTGAAAACATAAACTATATATAATTAAAGTAGTGTACTTGATAATATTATATATAATTGATCATTATACTAATTACTTCAATTATACGATTTTAATAAAATTTCACTACCTTGTTTAAAATAATTTTTATTATAATAATTAAAATATTTAAATACATTGTTATAATTATCATAATTAATTCAAATCATAATATATATATATATATATATATATAAATAGAGATCTACTTATTTTAAGAGTAAGATAATATAGACTTATTTTATTTACTACCTTGTGTTTTATATCAAATTTTAACAATCTAACTGTTTAATTAAAATTTCTTAATACATAGGTCTTGTTTGCAAATTTTAAAAAAATTGAAAAATTATTTGATACTCAGTATATTTCATTAATTCAAATCAATGTATAAAATATTTTTATGATTACCCACCAATTTATATTAATAAAATGGAATATCAAATGGTTTTTAATTTTTTTTTTTAAATTTATAGAATTAATTTATGTATTAAGAACTTTTTAATTCAATGATTATATCATTAAAATTTGATGTTGAACATGAATTATTGAATAAAAAAGTTTAGGTAAATTATTCTTAGAACAGGTGGATCCCTCTTCTATATGCCTATACTATTAATAAAGCAAATACTGCAATTTGCTGTATACAAATTTTTGACTACTTTACCCTTATAACTTTCATTAAATCACTTTCTCTTTCATCATCTTTTATTTTATTTATTTTTTGACTATCTCTTTTTTCTCCTTTAACAATATTCATTTTCCAAATCTCTCTATTTAAATAATCACTTATTATCACTTTTTTTTTTTTAAATAAAGAGACACAAAATACCTCTTTTTTCCCTAGTGTATATATAGGTGGATCCTCCTTTATATATATATAGTAATTAAAGTAAACTTAAATTAAAGTAATTTAATTATTTTTTTAAAAATCACAAATTTTTAAAATTCTTCATAAGAACACAACTTAAAAATGGGGGAAAAGTGCTCGAAGTGTGATGAAATAACACTAAGGCCAATAAGATTAAGAGGTGATATATTGAAGGAGACAAGAAGAATGTGTTAGTGTTGAAAAACCATAGGAGGAGTGAGCCTACTTTTGGGCCTTATTTCTTAAATTTTTATTATTATAGCATTTATTTTTATTCTTATTTTGCTCTTGTCTTTAATTTTCCTATTTTACCCTTTTATTTTGGGTATCTTAGACATAGGATTTATTTTACTTGTATTTCCCATTTTACCTTGTATTTTGGGGTGCCTTAGTCATAGGATTTATTTTTACTTGTATTTCCCATTTTACCCTTGTATTATGGGGTGCATTAGATTATAGAATTTTATTTTATAGTTAGAGTATTTTATTAGGGTTAGAAAAAGGCCTAAACGTATATTTTTGGTAGCATTGGATTTGTTTTTGGACTTGGTAAGGCTTAGGCCCAAGTGGAGGGCACCTAGGATGCATGATCTTATCATGGACTTAGATGTATCTTAATCAAATCCAAAGATTCCATCATTGGCCATCAAGTAGCATCTAGCGTTAATTTAAGTTTCATTTGAAGTGCATTTGGCTTGCATTTTTCGGCCAAGGCACTCTCAAATGCAACCCTAATACTTCCTTCCTTCTATAAATATCTCAGGCTATGCAACTTGTAATCACTTTGGAAATTATAATATTGAGTGAGCCTTTTGTGCCTTAATATTTTCCTTAGTCTCTCTTGGTCTAAATTTGGCCAAGAACCCTACCTATCTCCACCTTGAGAGAAAACCTAGAAGTGGCCTTCATCACCCATGGAGTGAGACAAAACCTAGAGTTCCCCTCTCAAACCTTTCATCAAATACCTTCACCTCCCCCTTCCATTTTTGGTTTCCATCCTAAAACACACCCACCTTGAAGAGCTTGATCCAGGGAGTCAAGGCTTTCTTCACATTGATCATCATCTCTCCACTAATGCAAGCAAGGATGCTATCAAAGTGGTATTGAATTAATCTTTCTAATTTTTTATTTCAAGCGTCAAATAATAAATCATAAGTGATAACTTTAATAGCAACTCAATATTCAATAGGGAAAGAAAGCTTCGGTCCTTAATTAAAGAACTCAAATTTCAAATCATTTAAATTAACAACTTTTAGTAATCTTGTTAAATGGTAATACTGTAGTTAGTTTACTCCTCATTTTCTCCACTCATTTAATATTTTTGTTTTTGTCATTACATTTATTATTTTCGCTTTCTTTCATTTTGTAGGTTTATACGAATTGCACTTTTAGGATCCAAATTCCTAAAATTAATTTGATATTTGGTAAACACACTATATACTATAAATTTTAGTAGGGTGATGCCTTTATATTTTATTTAAAAAATTTAAAATAAAAGATTTGAGATTAAGTAATAAAATGGGTATAGTTAATAATTTGAGGATTTAAGCGGTTATTGATAATTAACTTATTTAAGTGGTGAAAATAGAAAAATAACTTCCATCAAAAGAATCTGGAAACAAAAAATGGTTACAAATCAATATATTCTCATTATATATGGGTATAAATATGAGCTGATTATGTTTTATAGAAAAAGACAGATGTCAATTCAAAAGCTTACCCTTTCCATCGGACATTCACCTAAATACATAATTAATTGTAAATACATATACAAATAAATAAATAAATATATATATATATATATATATATATATATATATAATTACAATGAATGAATGGTGCAATTATCAAAATATTTAATGATAATTTTTTTATATAACTATGATATTAGTACAAAAAATTTGACCAATTACTTTTAATGAAATATCTCTTTTTAATCACATTTTTTTATTACCAAGACTTATACGTGAGACCTTACTTTAAGAAAATTAAATTTAATATTATTCAAACTAATGACTTTTTAGTTAATGGTGATTAATTTAAATTCACAAGTGGTTATTAATGTCATGAAATTATTATTAATAACATGTGATTCCCATGTGTAAGTATGACAAATTTTATCTTACAAGTAGTTGACCATATTATTGATCATCACATATGGTTAACTATATGTAAACTAATAAGGTTAATTTTGTTTCTAACAAGTGGTTAAAAGTAAATTAATGTGGTCATATCAATGTGTGATTAATGTTATATAAGGTATTGAAATGTCTTTCTTTATTTTTCTGTTACTATATAATATTGATATAAAATATATTCATCGTTGTGAATAATAAATAATCTTTATCAGGAATCATGATCTTAATTACACAAAGTGAGTGAGTATTTTCTCACAATATAATATTTTCATACTCAATGTTAAAATTTATATATCAAACAACTTGATTAAAAAGTACAAATTACTATTGTTTGTGCTAATTAATTGGTATTAGTAGGTTATTAAAAAATCTAAAGATGGTTAACTTTGTCTCATAAATAATTAATATCTAAATATGAAATTATTGAAATGTTTAATTTACACTAGTGCAAAAATTGGATTTAAAATCAGAGTTTTAAGGTTGGTTACAAGGTAACCGATCTTAAAAGTGAAGCGGTGATAATTTTGTAAATAACATGAACACTTTTAAGATCGGTTACAAAAGAACCGATCTTAAAAGCACTTTTAAGATCGGTTATAAAGGAACTGATCTTAAAAGTGTCACTTTTAAGATCATTGGTCATAAAATAATCGATCTTAAAAGTACTTTTAAGATCGGTTCATTTAGAACCGATCTTAAAAGTGTCACTTTTAAGATTGGTTCTTTTATAATCGATTTTGTATGTATTATACAAAATCGGTTCTTAAATAACCGATTTTAAAAGTATCGTCAGAAATGTTTTATATTTTCCTCCATTCTCATTTTCTTTAATCTATCTCATTTTGTAAAGTCTCCAACAAGGTAAATTTCGTTGTCATTTTCGTCTTCTTATGTTCTTCTTGTATTTTTTTCGTTTTCTGATGTTTTTCTCGTCTCAATTTTCAATTGGGTAAAATTCGAACCTGGAACGGTCCGTTCTGCAAGGAGAACGGGCCCTTCTCCACGGAGTACGAGCTGTTCTCCATGGAGTACGGGCCGTTCTCCTTTGGGAACGGGCCATTCTTCAAGGAGAACGAGCCGTTCTCCTTGTAGAACGGGCTGTACTAAAAGTTCACTTTTAGGCTTTTTGATCAGACTGGAACGACCCATTCCAGTTTTGGAACGGGTCGTTCCAGTTTAATTTTTTTCCACGCCCAGACTTTTAAGATCGGTTAGAAAACAACCGATCTTAAAAGTTAACTTTTAAAATCGACTCTTTCAAAATCAGTTACAGAACCAATTTTAAAAGTAAAAAATAACCGATTTTAAAAGTCTTTTTTCTACTAGTGTTAGTAGTCAACTACATGAAAAACAAAATTAGTAGTTCTTATTAGGTGATTAACTATATGCCCTAAGTAGACACTAGCCAATAGGATTTGTTTATGAGTCTATTTGGATAAGAATTTCATAATCACTTATAGAAAGAAAAAAAATAAAATTAATTTCTTCAAAAGATAAAATTAAGATATATATATATATATAAGTTAATTTTTAGAAATTATGACATATTATATATGTTTTTCAAAACAATTTTTTAACTTATGTATAAAACTATTTTTAATATATGAAAATGTTTATTTTATTTTTATTTTCCTATAGATATTTACAAAGAAGTTTATCTAAACATATTAAATCTAAATAATCATTGATTACTCATTTATTTTTATTGATTTTTGCTGGTTTTGTGAGTTTATCTAAACGTAGGGACCAAAACACTTGTGCTCCTTTCTATGACATTCCAACACGTGTTAATAAGGCAAGTTGCTTGACGTAAATTGCATGCGTGGATAATATGTGGGCTAGTCGAATGGTCCTTTTCAACTTTGTTTTAACTTCCCTCCATCCAATGTCAACTAGACGCTACCTAACTCGTGAGAAAAATAACACACACGTATATTCGAAAATTTTAAATGGTTGACAATTTCTAGAATAGTTGAGAAGTTTAATTTATTTTCCATTTTTGGTGCCCTATATATGGTCCAAATAACTTCCAAGTCAATAATTTTAAAATCTCTTCATCTCCCTCTATCTCTTAAAAGTGATCTTTCACTGATCAAAATCGTTTTAGGAAATTTCCGTTTTTCATTTTTGTCAATCACGTAACACAATGGGGAACCAACTTTGCAAAGGGTACGTATGACCGATAATCATGTTTATGGATGAAACTTATTAATTTGATTACCTCTTCACTTCTTTTGATCAGTTCTCACCATGCCCATTTTTTTTTCCTCAACAATTTAATTTGCAGAAGAAGATATTCAAGTTCGAAGAGAAGGACAATGGGATTCATTCATAACCAAGCTTCACCCTCTCACATAGGGATAAGAAATGTAGGCGTGGATAAAATTTGTAACTTCTCCACTACTAATTCAGATCTATGCATCTCCATAGTGACTTGGAATATGAATGGCCAGGTGCACCCAACATTGACTAATTGGTTTCTTCTTATTTTGTGAGAAATGTACTCGAATTCACTTTAATTTTGTCAAGTTCATCTATGTAAGTTCATTTTCATTTGATGTGAATTAGGTTACGTTTGAAGATTTAGCAGAAATGGTTGGTAGCAACCGCGAGTTCGATCTTCTAGCTGTTGGATTGCAAGAGGCTCCTCCATGTCCACGAAACAAAGTCGCAACTATGCTTTCAGCAGCTTTGGATGAAAGTCACACGTAAGATATTCGCCACACTTTAATGCAAGCATTTTTATTTATTATTTTTATCACATGCCAATGCCATTTCATTTGCCAAGCAAATCCTATATCAATTACTAATTAATATAACCAAAGTAGAGAATTAAGTGTGGTAATCCATATCTATTATACAAGTTAATTTGTAGAATTAAATCAAGCCTAAACATACATCCTAATTTGATATTAGAAGTTACAACATATCTTAAATTCATCAACCATAATACCATATATTATTCAAGTATCAAGCCGGCTATTAATAGACAATAGAGTGTATTTAAAAAAATTAAGTGTTATATCAATAATAATATAATCAAAATTGTATATATAAATTATAAATTGATTTTTTTTTTTGAGATTCAGTTAAGTCCAAACCTATGTGTGAAAAAAAAAATCATATTATTAACGAGTGCCTCAAAACACTTGTCAGAAAGTTTTAAAAAAATGTTATTTTATAAATAAAAAAATGCAGTATTTATAATATAAATTATTGATTATGGGTTTACATATATTATCTCTTGGCAAGTTGCCAAGACCCAATAATATAATTGAATTCGGATAAGAATATAGCTAGTATGCCTGGAGAAGTTTTGAGTAAAAGGATTTAGGTCATGGCTTATAATTGTATTTATCTAATGGTAAACATCTGATAATAACGTCCATAACGTAATATAATTTTTTAATTAATTAATGTCTTATTTAAACTGGGTGCTTTCAACCTAATTGCAGTGAATAAAATACCAAGCTCAATTATGGTATGTTTGGTTGGATCGGAAATCACAGTTTGAGTAGTAATAGTATATTGCTAAAATAGTGTATAAATTAATTGAGCTAACTCTCTTCCCATATATGAAATGATTTTTGGAATTAAATTAGATTTAAATTCAAATTTAGTTAATAATATTGTTTATTCTAATGATATCTATTATAAGCTAGGTCTAACCCAAATTCTAAGATGTTTAATTTTTCTTCAAAACATTATTTCTTCAAGTTTCTGTGAGCTTATTGAAATTTTTCTATCCTTTCCTTCATTCATTCTGAAATGAAGCCTGATAGGTAAAGTTATCATGCAATCTTTGCAGTTGTACCTGTTTGGACCAAAGAATGCAAGATCGTTCATTAATGGTGAGATTTTATGTCATTTTTTTTATAGTTAATTGTATGAGTTGTTTGTAACCCCATAAATGTGATGATTTGACTAATTTCAATTGTCAGAATTGAAGGTAGATAAAGAATCTGTTGGGGGCTGTGGAGGAATTATTGGAAGAAAGAAAGGGGCTGTAGCAATTCGCATTAACTACAAAGGAATTCGAATGGTGTTCATCTCGTGTCACCTCTCTGGTAATATTAATTGTATTAAGATAAGATTCTCTTTGTTACATACGTAAGAGATGATAAATAAATTAATTATGGGTCTTGTTATAACTTCTAATCAGGACAAAGTGGTCAAGAGAATTAAATACTTTTAATTATTTAAAACGTAATTTTTTTTCTGTTATCTTAATACTTCATTAGTATTAAGTACTAGTAGAGTCAATATAGAGTCTAATTCAATTGATTGATTAAGTAGGGTATGTGAGTGTTGTAAACTTCTTAATACCAAATTTAATTCTCATTAATAAAAAATTACAACTAATTGTCATTGTAAAAAATAACTTTAACTTAAAGTAATTATATAAAATATAATTCCTAGATACCAACAACACCATAAGTAGAATTAAGAAAGAGAAGAGAAAATTATATATATATATATATATATATATATAAGAACATAGTATGTTTGTGAGGTGTATAAAATTGTAGATATGCAAATATCAAACCTCGATCTGATTAGACTTTAGGCAATGATATTTGAACACTCAACTATTTTAAATATTTCATTGATATTGTATATTTCTCTTTATCTTTCTCTTTCTATCACATTGTATATCTATTAATATTCATCACTTTTTTCTACTATTTTCCTTTTCTTTCTAGGTGTAGTTTAGCATTTTGAGTCCAAAGTCCCCCCTCCCCCTGTAGTTTTACTTGATCAAGGAGACTTCAAGCCTTCCATAAAAGTAGTATAATAATATATTCATTTTTTTTTAATGAGCCGAGGACATAAAAGGGAAATTTAGTTGCAAAAGCCAAAAGGTAAATTGAATTGTACTAACTAGTTATCTTTTTACAATTTGCAGCTCATGGTCGCAATGTGGAAGAAAGAAATTCACAATGCAGACACATATCACACTCCCTCTTTTCAAAGTTTTGGAATCCATATTCAAGACCATCCCATATTACTATTTGGTTAGGAGACCTAAACTACAGGCTTCAAGGGATTGATACATATCCTGCTAGAACTTTGATAGAGAAAAACCTTCACCGGGTTAGTTCACCAATATGTCCTTGCAGCTTTAATATCTCAGAACCAATTCTCAACTTAATTGAAATATTCTAACGTGTAATTAATTATTTCCTTATTTTGCTATTTCAGCGGTTGCATAGCAAAGACCAGCTCTTACAAGAAGCTGGAAGAGGACAAATTTTCAACGGTTTCTGTGAGGGAACGTTGACTTTCAAGCCAACATATAAGTACAATAAAGGAAGTAGCAACTATGATACAAGTCACAAGGTGAGTAACTCTTTTCAAATATTCCACTTTAATACGCCATGCATGATTAGATTATGTGTGATTTCATTGTTCAGACAAAATGTATATGTAGTAAACATAGCTTACATATATAGCCAACTTATATGCTACGTAATTTAAAATTCAAATAACAACAGGCCTTTTAGTCAAATAAGAGAAGTACACGGAATTTTAATTTGCAGCTTATATATATATATATATATATATATATATATATATATATATATATTATTTTTTATTCATTTATAAAATGTATATTTGATTGATGAAAAACGATGATATTATTATTTTGATAAATATTTGGATCGTCTATGGCATTCTTAGATCATGGAAATAAAATTTTGAATTTTTTATTTTTTCATTTTCTTTGTATATCACTTCAATCTAATCTACATGTGCACAATCCAAAATGTGTAAATAATTTGGTTATCTATAAATTGTGTGGACTTTATTATTTTTTTGGTTTAATTAAGTTTTTTTTTAATTTTCATAGTTTCATAAATTTTACTTTTTAGTTCTTATATTTAAAAATAGTACTTTTTAGTCTTCATAATACTATTATTGTTTCCTTTTAGTTCATATAAAAATAGGCAACAAAGACTAAAAAAAATAAGATGATATTTATAAGAATTAAAATGAAATATTTTAACAATATATAAAATATTAAAAGATAAAATTTATAAAACTATATGATTAAAAGGGTAATTAAACTTTTATTTTTATATATATTACATATAACATCACAAAACTACAGATTTCCCCCTTCAAAACAGTTAACAAAGGTTAGTTATACGATGAAATAAAGTAAAAATAACAAAAACGAAAAAAAAAATATTTGTAAAAGATTAGGCAATAGGTACGTATAGTTGTTGTTCTAGTTAATTAATATGTATCCATTCGTGTGATATATATTTTACTAATATGATTTTTGTGACGACGCTTGACATATTGTTGATTACGTATTACATTCATATGCATGATGCATGTATAAGTGTCTTTCTTTTTTCAATAAATTGTATACATGATATACGTATATATGCGTACGAAATTCAAAATAGGGATCAGCAATGAGGAAATAAATTTTGTTTTATTATTACAGATACGAGTGCCAGCATGGACAGATCGTATATTGTTCAAAATAGAAGACGACAATAACATGGAAGCAACCCTACATTCGTACGAGTCTATGGATGAAATCTACGGTTCTGATCATAAACCAGTAAAAGCACATCTCTGCTTAAGACTTCGTCAAATTCCAACAAAACCAAGTTGTAATGAACAAACCTAGCTATACGTGGAACTTTTACTTTTATTTTTGTAATTTTAGTTGTTTAATTTTATAATATCTACAAATTTGTTCCTCTAATTAAATGTGTATTTGTTGATAGTTAAAATTATAACATTAATCATAATATAAGATTAAATAGATGATATAATAATTAATATTTAAAATTATTTAGATTAAATTTTAATTTCAATTCTCGTAAAATAATAAAATGAGATAAAATTAAAAAAATAAAAATTAAAAGTAAAATTTAGTCTAAATAATATAATATATTAATTATCATGTTATTTATTTAATATTAAATCATAATAAATATTATAATTTTAACAATTAAATAATGTATACATAGTGAAATAACCATCATTATAGATTTTATAAAATTGAAAGATTAAAATTATAAAATTAAAAATAGTATATCAAAATTATAAATTTGATTTACAGAGACTTAAAATTGTAATTTAGCACGACATATATAAATATATATATATATATAAGAAAGAAGGAAAAGCGGAAAGAAAAGTGGGAATTTGTAGGTTTGTGGATTGTGAAATTGGGCGTATATGGACACATATGTCTTGTGGTCGGTTTATTGAGTATTGACTTTGCGGGGTGTTGTGATTGGTTGAGCAATTACCTTGGATTAGTTCCAACTAAAGCCACCAATGTTGAAATTGAACATCACCTATTATAGCCGACCTTTTCTTTTTTATTGTTTCTTTTTGGAATTTTTAAACAGATGATTTATTTTTATGACCATAATATTCTAGGGTTAAAGAATTTCTTGTTTGTTCTTAGTAAATATACCATTATTGATGTTTGTTATGGATCGAATTGAACTTTGGAGCCGTATAAATAAAGAAAATAAACATTGAGGAAATTTTCTTAACTATACTCATAAAATCATATTATATATTCAACTAAATTTATGTAGCAAAGTATTAAATAATTATTTGTTTTTTAAAAATTAATAAAATTAAAAGTTAACATATATAAATTTTTCTAATTTAATAGTTAGGTTATTAAAATTTATATATATAGAGAGGGTAAGTTATAATAATACCGGTATAACTTTTATTTAGTATTATATTGCTCAATAAATTTATTTTAAATGTAAATTTTGTAAATTCAACTGTTAGATTGAAAGTTCTTTACTATTAGATCATATATATAAATTTTATATTAATTTAAGATAATTTAATACTTCATTATTATAAAACAAAATTAATGTAATATATACATTTCAAAATATACTAAAATATGAATACTTTGACTATATTAAAGTTGTTAGTCAATTTTAACAAAACTTAATATAAATATATAAAGTAATATGAATTTTTAATCTAACAGTTAAATTTACAAAATTCACATTTAATATAAAATTTTTGAACAATATAATATTTAGTAAAAGTTATACTAATATTATTATAATTTTCATTAAACGGTGTAATATTTAGTAAAAATTATATTAATATTATTATAACCTTCCTTTTATTTATATATATATATATTCTTGGAATATAAGTTTACCCTTCTAGCCTTCTAGATTATTGGCGCTGAATGTAGGAAGTGGATATTGAGGATCTTAAAAAAATTCCTCGGGTAGGGATAAAAATAAGTCTAGTTAACTTAATAGGTAAGTTAGGCTGGACGCTTTTACTAAATAACTTTTACAAAGGTTCTTTCTCTAGTTAAAATGTTTTATGTCATTAAAAAAGCCTTTTTTTTTATTTATAAAAAAAGGCCTATTAAATCAACATATTGAAATAAACATAAAAATATATTATTAATTAGTAAATTTGAGATTATATATAACCTGAATTGTTTATATTAAATTTTATTAATATTAAAAAATTAATAAAATATAATCAAATAAATTATATTTTACCAATTCTAAATGTATATTATATTAATTTTGATGGTGAAATATTAAATGATTTTATATCACCAACATGTTGTTGGTCTAAAAATTATATTCAAATTTTGTTGATAAAAAATATAATTAAAAGATGAGACTTAAATAAAAGTGATAAGACAGATTTTTAACAGAAAACAGTCTTCGTGATGAATATTAATTTGATATTAATAACATAATTGTCAAAAATATAATAATTTTATATTATATAAAAATTTGTATGTCTATAATCTATGTGAAAAGAAACTTTCAACCTAAATTTCAAAATAAATTATCTAATTAAATTTATAAATAATCTTAATTGATTCGATAGAATATTTCTTAAATTCTTGAATCATATATCACTGGTCTTTTAAAATGCTAAGTGATCAACCTACTTTTTTGGATTATTCGGTGATTGATCAAAATCAATGGAGGGAATAATGGGTTTTATATTGAAAGGCCGAAGAAATAGTGCCCAAATTTGTGAGATCACGACGCTGGAATTTTAATCCACTAAAGTAATCATCCTCCCTTTTTGACTTTTGGGTGGTCGATATAATGAATAAAAGAAAAAATGATGTTTTTTTTTTATCTTTTTTTATTCAAAGGCAAAGGGAACAAAGATAAATGGAGGAAAGGCACAGGCATTTGGTGATTGCAGTGTTGATTTGGATATCGAAGAGGGAGGAGCTTACTTATATATAATTATTCATTTTGGGGTCAATTGAGATTTAAGAGGTACTATATTTTTGGGGTAGGGAGTTGACTTAGTTAGAAGCTACTTAACCATCTTGTGGGCATTACATAAAGTTTTTACATGGATCATATATGAATTATCAATATTTAATGTTATATAATTATTTAAAAATATCTCATCAATTGTATTTTTTTTAAGAGTTTAATGATGATTATCATATATTATTGTAAATTGTTTTTACACAACTAATCAATTATAAATTACAACCTGTATTATTTTTAAAATAATTAATATAAAAATAATAATTTTATAATTTATAATGAATTGTAATTAAATTATAATGTAAAACTATTTTTACAATGTTGGTATCACCATTAAACTTTATCTTTTATTCTTTGACATTTGTTAGACTTGATCAAGTCCAAAAAGCTCAAATTGTGAGTTACATGAATTGGTCTCTTTTCACCCAAATAGGCCCTCAGGTTGAAATGAATTTGAAGTCTGATCGAGTATGCTTAATTTTATTAGATAGGGATAATTATTATACTAATAGATTAATAACATATGGCGGAGACAAAGTTTATTATTATTTTTAACAACTTTAATTTGAGTAAAATGTCTGTTTAGTTTCTAACTGTGAGGTGTTATCATGTAACTTATTGTTATTATAATTTTTAAAATTTGTAGTTTGAACCCAAATTGCTCAAGCAGCTAAAATAATTTTACTAAGCTACATTATTCATTTAATAAATAGATAACAAATTTTATTTATATATCATATATTTCGCACATAAATTTTACATCTAAATTATTTATATTTAGTGAAAAAAAAAAATATTTTTAATATTAAATACACCACATCCACATGAACCTCATTAATGAAAATTTACCATTATTATTTCTGAGTTTTTCTTTGAAAGAACAAACATAGATCTTATTCATAATATAATTAAAATCTCATTCTCTTAATAATTTTAATATATAAATGATCTTATGACATATCACATACTTGCTTCTAGGTAATCAAATTAATTAAAGATGTTATTTTTATAGGAGGTATCTACTCTTAAAGTCACATTTTTAGAGAAGCAAATCAAGTAGTGATGCTCTAGTCAAATATGGTTTATCAATTAAAGGGATGGTAGAAATTTGTTATGTTTGTTCTAATTTTATCAATTCTTAGATATTTAATTGAAAATATAAATTTCCTCGTAGAGTTACATTTATTTCTACACACACAAATATGTGCTAAACAAAAACTCAAAAACATAAATCGTAGGGCCAATTTAAGAATCTATACAAGTTGCATCATAATAGCACCAAAACAAAAGCCATCATTAGAAAATGACCACCAAAGCCTCCAAGCACGCCGACCACCTAATCCTAACATATTCTCCCGTCAAGTATGATAATTGCAATCCAACATATGGAAACAAAAGGGCAAACTTATATACAAGGTATTAACAAATAAAGGAAAGCTTCAAAGTTAACCATTCTAACTTTAAACAACTTCAACATGATTCAATATTTAACATTCAACTTTTAAAATAACTTAAACTTCAAACTGTTGGACCTCTATGATGAATATAATAAAATATTCATTACTTGGTCATTGGTCTTTGATACAAATTATAGAATAAAAATAAATAATATAAAGTATAATGTAGAAACATACCTCCACTTTTAACCATTATTATTACAAAAAAAAAAATGCAAATATTAGAGAATTTTTTATAGAAAGAATAGAGAAGTCTTATAGTCTTTGCCTTTTTTAAATGTGTGAATCAATGGAACATCACAAGCTTTATATAGGAAAAGCCACAGACCCCTTCATAAAGTCATAAATGTAACTGCTCTTTAATTTGGCTCCTCTATTAAAAACCAATAATGCAGAAATCTGAAACTTATAACAATTATATCAATTCTGATTATGAACTACTTAATTGTTATATTCTGACATTCTCCCACTTGGCTCATATATTATTAATGACAATCAAGTATGGTCATGACATGTCAACTTAAACATGATATTGGCACCAAAAAAAAAATCACACATGAATCATGGCAGTTATATTTCAGATTAAACATTTCCTTCCATGTATTACAATGTGTAACCTTTTCTTAGTGAAATATAGGGTCCTAACTTTATTGATTCAATATGAATTCATTCATGACTAATCTTAATGTGCACAAAGTCATAAAATCAAAAAAGACAAATTTTAATGTAAACCTTTGAATGTATGATCCTAAAATATTGTAGCTAACAATCTTATACTAGAACATTGATTCTACAACAATATACTCAATAGAGATTAACTTTTTTTTAAGCCTACTTTATGTCAATTTGTTTTTCTTGACTTTCACCTTTAATATTCTTTAATACTTAGCCGAGAGTTCTTAATTGATTTTTAATAGAATTGACAACTTTAAAATAAAAAACATTATGCATGTGATATAATCTCATAGCATCCAATAAATATTTTCTTTAAAGTGATAATCAATACTCCCCTTATTTTCTCAAATTTTATTGTGGAGAATTCACTTTCACTATTTGACTCCCGCTAACTTTTGGAATGTCTATATAGTATATAGGATAATAAGCTATATATCCTTTTCATAATATAGTATTTAATGTTATGATAATTCATAAATTAGTAAATTCAAAACTATAAACATGAAATTTACAAACTTTATACATGGACAATAAATATCATAATAAAATAAATCATGCCTGTGGGTATAGAAATATCTTATCACGATGTTTAGCCCATAACCTTAATTAATTGTTTCTTCCTTATGAAATAACTCTTTTGTAAAATTGTTTGGGATGTTATGCCTACTCCCAAATATGTAATTCATGAATTAACCATTTATCATAATTTACAATAAAAATATTTGCAAATTACATAATTGCAAAGTTTAAACATGGTCATTGATGGAAGATCATCCTTGGAGCTTCATGTGGGACTATCACTAGGTCCATGACTAGGAGATTGGAAGGAGGGTTTCCATCAACACTCATGATTCATAATATGAAATAAATGTAAATTATGTGTAAGCCTATGAATTTGATGACATAAAACTTGCCTTCAAGCTAAAACTTTACTCATTTTTATTCATCACATAACATTATGATGAAACTATCAAATTAGCGTAACCTTATGATAAAACTATCAAATTATGTTCCTTTTCTTAATCCCTGTGGGTAAATTAAGAAATATAATTTGATATTTTATACTAATTGATCATATTCACAACAATAACTCATGTGAGATAAATTTATTATATTTAAGTATAATCAATCATAATATTATGTCTAATTTTTTATATGTCTAATTCTTTATATGATTTTAAGCAAAAAAATATATAATTTCAATTAATTAAAGATGATATGGCTAATCGATAATTAATTGAAAATATAAACATCACTAGACAAATATATATATATTTTTAGAAACCTTATGATTTTTAAGATCATCAAGATTTGAGGCACATTATAACTCACAATTTGAATTGCATATATGATAAATTTATGTCCAATACCAATAATTTGAAAATAATCATGATAATTTTAATTAATATAAATTAAAATTAACCTTAATTATTGCAATTAATGTGAATTGAGGCATATTACAATCGTCATATTTTCAAATCACATAATCATGATATTAAGATCTTGTATTCAATTTCAATATATCAACAAATAAATAAATATTAATTTAAATAGATAAAATGAATAATCATGCAAGATTATTTGTAAGGATCTTGATACAATTTTAATTCGTATATACATTGATATATTTATTCATAAATAAATAGATTCTTTTTTTTATGATTAATCCATATACGTAAAATAAATGAATAAATAAAATTTCATATGAGTATGATCCTTACAATTATATATGGTATGCAGCGGAAATAACATAATTATATAAAAATATATATGAATAAAACGGTTGTAAGTTTAGCTCTGATACTAATTGTTAGACCTCTACAATGAATATAATAAAATATTCATTACTTGGTCATTGTTCCTTGATACATATTATGGAATAAGAATAAATAATATAAAGTATAATGTGAAAACATATATCCACTTGCAACCATTAATGTTAAAATATAACAATTAAGTGATTCATAATCAGAATTGATATAATCGTTATAAGTTTTAAATTTTTGCATTATTGGCTTTTAATGGAGGAGCCAAATTAAAGGACAGAAGGGGTCCCTGGCCTTGCCTATATAAAGCCTGTGATGCTTTATTGATTCACACGTTCAGAAAAGGCAATGGCTAAAAGCTTCTCTATTCTTTCTAAATTTTCCTTTTCTAATATTTGTATGACTTCTATGTAATAATAATGGTTGCAAGTGGAGGTATGTTTCAACATTATACTCTATATTATTTATTCTTATTACGTAATCTGTATTAAAGACCAATGACCAAATAATAAATATTTTATTATATTCATCGTAGAGGTCCAATACAAACAATCAAATAACTTTCAACTTGTACAATTGAAGAATTGAAAACAATTTTACAACTTAAACATCATATACAACTTAAAAACTTATGTGTTGTCACACATTTTTAACTTTGGAGATCTCTTACAACATGGTGAGCAATATAAGTGACTTAACCTTATCGAACCTATAATGTTTGTTCCTTATCTGGACCAAGTCAAAAACAAAATTTGGCCTCTATTGAGACCAAGTTAGAAAAACACATGATGAGCAATATAAGTGATTTAACCTTATCGAACCTATAATGTTTGTCCCTTCTTTGGACCAAGTCAAAAATAAATTTTGGCCTCTATTGAGACCAAGTTAGAAAAACAATGTTTAGCATTCAACCAAGTCATTAACTTTTAGTTTCTTAGATCTTCCCACTTAAACTAAGAAGGTTTAATACTACTATCAAGAAATTAAGGTATGAGTCTACCACGACATTAGTATAAATCAACTAAGACCTATATGAAACTAGTTTGTCACCAAGAATTATAATAATGGTGACAAGGTTAAAAAATAAAATAAAACACATATTATTTCAATTTCCACTATTAGACCAACCCTAATAATTACAAAATAAAAATAAATAATTTAATTTATCTACATTTTAAATGTATTTTCTATCGACACTTTAAAAACTACCAATAAAATTAATATTTTAAAACATAAATATTTTATATGAAACATGATCCATATTATGTATATCAACTTTATTGATAAACAAAGTTGTCATAAATTATTGTCTAACAAAAATTTGTGTTTTAATTTTTATTTTATCTATCTTTTCTTAATTTACTATGTCTCAATATTTTTCAAAAAATAAAGGAATAATTATACTTATACTATTTAGTGAAGTGGTGTCCATTGATTTTGTTCACCTTAAGAATTGGATAATCTGAAATAATTCAAATAGTTCATAAATCCATGTGATGTACAAGAATATAAATATATTAATCAATATGAATTTATTTTTAAATATATAAATTAATTTTTGAATTTGACAATAAGTTATAAAAATAAAGATGATTTAAAAATAATATAAACAAAATATCAATAAAAAAAATAAAATGTGAACATATACATCGAGAATAATTACAACACTAACATAATATTTTTATAACCTCAAATGTGATTTTAGATCACTTAATCCATAAAAACTCAATAACCTGATCAGATCAAATGATTTACAATCTCAAATTCAACAAAGCATACCTCAAAAATCTTTTAAAAAAACAATAATAAAATACATTTTTTATGCAATGGAATGATTTACATTGTACCCTCCCATGTTTATGCTTTTCACCGTTTGTTATCTTCTTTATCCTCTACCACTTAAGCTCTCACTCACAAATAAGCAAATCTTTTGAGTTTAAGTAATGACGACTTATAATGGTTGAAGTTAATGATATCCCGTTATGCATAAACAACACAACAAATAACCCATTTCCACAAAATCCCTTCGAAAATAATGACATCTCATATTTTTTCTTCTTCATAAATATGCATTTAAATAATATATGACAAAATAGATGAAAATCTAAAATAATAGAGGCAATTTCAATGAAAATGAAGTGAGGTTATACGAAGGTAACTTTGATTTGTTCATGGTTGGGAGATATATATATAATTTGATTGAAAAGAGAATAAAGTGAAGATACAAAAAGTTTGGGTGTTGAAGATGCAACCTACATTTAACATTTTCATTTTTGGTAACTGAGTGTTAAGAAGGAACATGGACAAATGCTAAATGTGAATGCATGTGAGTTAAATGCATATTGGGAAAGAAAATGTTAATACACATAAGTTAAATGTATATTTCAAATATAATTAATAACTTCAATTCATAAGATAACAAATTATTAAATGGAGAATGTTAAGTTTCAATTTGAGCAGAAAAGAAGAAGTTGAAGAACTTCTCCACTTTATGTATATTAAGATTAAGTTGATTCATATTATTTAGTTAACTTTTAATTAATTAAATTTGAATAATATAAAGATAAAGATAATTTATGTAATTATTTAGTTGGCTTAAGTCGATATGTAATTTACATTGTTTAATAACAATATTATCCCTCAATTTTGAGGCAAGATCATGTTATTTTTAACTAGTATTATTTTAATATGTGCATTTTAGAATTTAGGTTTAAAAATATGTCAAATCTTATTATATATAACTAAAATTTATAATAAATTACATATACAAATACAAAATATATTATGTTTGGATATATATATATATATATATATATATATATATATATATATATATTACTAATATTTTAGTTTGTACAATACACATGTTAAATGTTTATTATATATGCCTAAAATTTATGATAAATTATATATACAAATAAATATTATGTTTGAGTAATATAAGGAGAGAATGTGTTTATAAACTATCCTTAGCCATAATTCCTGAGACGTTTTAGGCAAATTGGAACAAGCTTCCGTTTGAGGCTAAGGTGCAAGAGTGACATAGGTCCTTCTTCTAGCGCCAATGTTTCGATCGTAAGTCTATTGTCATCGTTAGGGTTAACCATATTCGAGGTATTGTCTTCTTTGACACTCATTGAACCGTCACGGTTTTGTCCTTTGAAAGGCACCTCAGTGGGTTAAAGAAAGATGATATTTATAAACTACCTTAGCCTCGATTCCTAATGGATGTGAAAGTTGTTAGGCATATGAGAACAATGATAAATAATTTATATTGTAGCACAATATTTTTTTATTCATCAATAGTTAAATTTAAAATATTTAAATTTAACTCATAAAAATAAATAATTATGATAACAAAATTGAATTAGATAAGAAGTTAAAAAAATCTCTAAAAGTCTTCTTGTCGAAGAAAAGTCCTTAAAATGCTCTTGCATAAGAAAAAATCCGTGTTTCATATATAATGATTGATTTAAAATTTGTATAAATAGATATTTTTAAATATGTGAATTATATAAATAATTTATATTATAATACAATGTTTTTTATCAATCAATAATTTACTTAAAAATATTAAAATTTAATTTATAAATAAATATGAAACTAAATTAGATAAGAAATTAAGAAATTTCCTAAAAATTTTCCTATCATAGAATAAACCCTATGAATGCTCTTATGCAAGATAATGGTCTGCATTTATTTTCATTAACCTGCAATTTTGGTTACTTTATTTTAAAATAGGGACATTTATTCCATCTAATTTTAAAATAAAGACATTTAATCTATCTAATTTTAAAAATACAGGATTTTGGTTATCTCATCAAATTGACATCAATTGATAGTTCAAGTTTTAACGTTTACTTATACTATAGTGATGCAATATTTATTAAAAGACATTTAAAAATATGCAAATAAAATTTGTATTAATAAAATAAATATAAATCACCTGTAAAAATAGATACAAATGGAGATCTTTTATATTTTATTTTTTAATTTATATTTTTATATGTCACATTACTTAGGTGTGACAAATCATTGGACAACGTTTAAATTTAACAATCAATGAATAACAAATTGATAATAAAATTAAAATTTTATATTTTTTTTAAAAAAATAGAGGAACTAAATACTTGTATTTTAAAATAAAATGACCAAAATTGCACACCAAAAAATAAAAGAATAAAAAGTAAAATTTAAACATATTAGTTATGCAATAATTTGTTTGTTGCTTTATAATTTATGGATACTTGTCCCCGCCCCCTAGTTTCCTCCTTGTGACAAGTAATCCCGATGTGCGAATTTTTGGCATTTCTACCCAACCGCGTATGAATCCGCCCACAAGGCAATCAACCATATTAATCAATTAATTAAACCCACAAAACAAAACTCTCCCTTTCCTTAAGAAACTTTTTGTTCTTGCTTTGGGGTCTCCTTGAGAAGAAGGGAAGAAGAAGAAGACCCCACCACTCTCTTCTATTCTTCCCAAATTCAAGGACCTAAACTCCATTTTCCTTGATCCTTCTCAAGGGTTTTTCTTTTCACATTCCACGCTTCTTTCTATTTGACTTTCAAATCGCGTGCGCTTTCTCTCTCTCTATAATTCCATTTTCTGCAAATGTCAATCATCTCAACTCCTCGCTTTCCTTTTCGTTTTTGAATCTTTCATCTTTTCCGTGCAACTCTTTACCTTAACACGCACCAAAAACTAAACATGTTTTTTGTTCAAGTTTTGCACCGTGCGAATTATTAGATCACACACTTCGCACAAGCATCAACACCTCTTTCCTTCAATTCAGCCTCCAAGAGGTGAGTCCAAACTCATAATTCCAGGTTTTGCAGCACCAACTTAATTCATATAATATAAGTATTCTTTGATTTTTTTTTTATTTTGAAAATTTGCTATTGTTTTGCAATAACTTGCGTTTTAATGTGCAGGGGGAACTTTACTATGAATTTGTAGCGATTTGATTTTGAGTGAATGGGTTGGCTTAGCAGAATTTTTAAGGGCTCCGACCAGAAGATTTCGGAAGGGCATTGCTATAAAGAGGATGCGGATTATTATTTGCCGTCGACTTCAGGGGTAACGTTCTTGGGCGTTTCTAAATGAATGCTTTTGGAAGTTACTGTTTTGTCCTCACGTGTTTGAATGCAGGATGCTTGGAACCAGAACCAGAACGAGAATGAAGATATAGATCGTGCTATTGCACTGTCTCTGGTGGAAGAGAGTCAGAAAGCAAACAATGTAAATGGTGAGTGAATTATTATTGCTCTTAAACTTTATTGCACGTGTACCAACAAGTCTTTGTTGGTCTGAGTAATTCTGAATTCGGTCTTCTTAAGGAAGGACTTGAGTTTGAGTATTGTAGATGAAAAAATGTGGTTAGGAGAGAAAACCTCACTAAAAGTCGCCAATTAGGTTCCTCAATGAAGATTACTCATCGGCGAATCTTGTGGGTACTTCATCTCAATAACATGGTTATACAAAAAACATTATTGTAAGTGTGTGCCACTGCATTTGTTTGAGTCTTTACAGTCTATGGGGGCAGCTGCTATGGACTGTGGACTAATGCAATTTGAAAAGTTCTGAGTTTGTAGAACCGGTGTTGCTGTTTTTCTAGTTATTGATCCTCTTTTTCCATTGCTCCCTTTGTCTGTATTTTGTAATTTATAATAATGATATTTGTTTTATATGAAATATGTGATCGAATTGTTTGATTAATGAAAGAAACAATTGCTTTCTATTGAATGTCTTGCTTAAATGCGATTGTAAATGTGGTTGCCATGCTTTTCTTTGCACAAAATGGATGCAATTTAATATTTTATATTGTTGGCTTAGATGATAGTCTGGCTTTCTTTTATGTGTTCATTTCATTCTTTATCAATTACTGTCGTGTTTAGAAGTATAAAAAATAGTTTTTTTTTTTTTTTTTTTTTTTGCATAAAGTCTAAGATGGTAATCATTTTGTCTTTACTTACCATGGGAATTTCTGCTGATGTTTTCTAGAGGTGTTGAAAATTGTCTCATTTGCACAGCTCTTTTTATTTTTTTATATAATCCTTTTTAAATTTATATTACACACATACCCCTTCCTCCAAAGTAATCTTGTCTAAGTTGTATTTACCTTAGTATCAAATATATTACTGTTTTACATTAACAAGTTTCTCTGTTTTTTTTTGTAGATTACAGATCACAATTAGAAGAAGATGAACAACTTGCCAGAGCTATAGAAGAAAGTCTAAATGTGGAGTCTCCTCCCAGATATGGAAATGAAAATATGTATCAACCACCTCAGTATTTCCCCATGGGGTCCAGGTACGAGAGTTTGATGTTGGATGATAATAATGTATGAATTTGGAATCATAATTCAACACTTTCTTTTTTGACTACTTAAAGGGATATATGTTAATAGAATTGTCTAAACTTGTTTATTCATTTAAGCATAGGGTCACAATCCCCGGTTCTATCAATTCTCAACTTGGCATATACTACCCCTACTTTTAATGTATGTTATATCCCTGTGTTGATGATCAACAGATTTTCCTTGCACTTCCCACTTGTTTCTGCCAGTCCTTTTGAATTACTTATTAACTGATATTGCTATTGACCCATTACCAATATTTTTGGTAGAAAGGGATTGTTGTAACTGGGTTTGGTGGTAATTTATATACGTTGGTCTTCATCCTTTTTCTCCTCTTCAAATAGCTTGTACCAAATATATAAAGATACATTATTTGATTGAAGTCTGCAACATTTGAACTAATTTACTGCCAAATAAGATTATAATATATATGTCTAGACTCTGTATTATTATGGGATGAATTAATAAACAGATACCCTCGAGTCCCTATGAACTAAATTCCACTTGCAAAGAAGAGATATGGTTATTTGTCTAGTTATTTCATATGTCTAGAGAAAACATCTATCCAGTATTTTCCGGTTTGTTTTCAATTGTTTGAGAAGTTATTCTCTTCTTTCAATTTGCTAGACCTCTATAATATCCATAAACATGTGATGCACATTAATAAAGTTGTCTAGTTATTTCCATAATAGGATTTGTGCTGGATGCTATGCTGAGATTGGTTATGGACGATATCTAAATTGCTTGAATGCATTCTGGCATCCTGAATGCTTTCGCTGCCGTGCTTGCAACCTACCAATCTCTGATTATGAGGTGCTAAAATTTCCATTTACCTGCTGTATTGCGTATTTTCCTTTTTTTCTTACAGTTTTTTTTTGCTTATATATAGTATTATTATTATTATTGCAGTTCTCCACCTCTGGGAATTACCCTTACCATAAAGCATGCTATAAGGAAAGCTACCATCCGAAATGTGATGTCTGCAAGCACTTTGTAAGTAATTTTCACTAGTTTTAGGCAAAATTGCACTCAGTACGATTATCTTACATGATATGCACACCCCTGCTATTTTTCAACCAGTCACTTGTTACCCTAATAACACCCCTTAGCTAACGTTGATTAACAGATCCAATTCTCCTGCTGTTATTAACAATTATACCCTTGTCTCCCTCTTTTCGCTATCTCCTTTACCTTAAAAAATTGAACCAGGAAGGATGAGATCGAGAGCCTTCAATGAATAGTGACAGCTTTTTTGTGAAAATGTGGTAGCTTTCACTTTCCTGAGATGCAATAATGTCATTCTTGTGTTAGAGTATGGGAGTCAATTCCCTTCATGAGATGTTTCCACCCCCATTTATGAATCAGCATATAAAGACTAAGGAACACCAAATAAAAAGACCAAATCATTCTCAAATTTGTGTCAGCCAACATCCCTATATCTTGTTAACCTCATCCAAACCATCACAAAAACCACTACCATGTATGGCTTCTGCTTCTGTGAACCACACCCATGCCCATCCATCTGCTATATCAGCCTAACACCGCTTACCCACCCTGCAGCAGCCACCTCAATGAGTCCATCACCACCACAAAGCCACCTTCAATCTCAACTAAACAACACCTCTCCTTTCACAGTGAGCACCACCACCTCAAGGGCTCAGTCCCAGATGATCAACCTTAAACCAAAATATCTGCTCAACATTTTCAGTAACCCCTGTTCATGAACCGGTTTTTGACAAAAACATTGCCATAGCTATCACAAACAACAAATACAACTTTTCACCATCCTCAACCATGGTGGCATTGACATTCCTGCCACTAAACTAACCTTTTCACTGGAATTGACCATTGTTGGTCAATCACCCTCTAGAATTGCATGAACCACTATCAATGCAACTTTCAACTTCTGAGAAAAAAATAAGGGAGTTGTGGCAAATCTTTGCTGCTGGGATGAAGGAGAATGAGAGAAATGAAATACATATTTAATAAATTTTATTTTAATGATGATTTGCAAATAATATATATAAAATCAATTAAGGAAATTTAAATTTAAATTATAAATGATAAAATATTTAAGTCATTATATTTTTTAATAATATTTTTAAAGAAATAAAAATTTATTTAGGGAAAATTCAATAGTATTAAATTACTTCTAAAAAATATTTAAAAAGTATTATATATGTAAAAATACTCAATAAAATAATAAACACTTCATACTGTTATATTAACATGCATTATCTTTTCTCCAAAAAAATAAATAATTAAATAATCAAAAGAAGTGAAGAGAAATTAAAATGATAGAAAAATTGCAAGAAAAAAAAATAGCTAATGAGTAATGAGAGTTTTTATTGAGTAGGAATTTCAACAAAATAAACTAGAGAGCAAGAATAACCCACTAACAAATTAAAAGAAAATAAAATGCATGCAAATAATAATAGCTGAGACTCGAAGTGGGGCACTAACAACAAAAAATAAAATGTAAGAAAACAGCAATTGGTGTGATTCGAAGTGGGGTATTAACAAACTTAAGCTTCAGTTAAACTCCTTGAGTTAGCTTTTTCAAAAGCTCTTATTTTTTTATTATTTATTCACAAATTATAAGCTACTTATTTTTTCTAGGACTTTTATACAAATGTGTTTGTCCCAGCTTTTGATTGTAAGTAAAGATTAAGCTGGGCCAAATGCACTCTCAGTGACTGTTCACGAACATGTCTTTTACAAAAACTTTGCCATAGCTATCACAAACGACAAATACAACTTTTCACATCCTCAACCATTGTGGCATTGATATTCCTGCCACTAAACTAACCTTCTCACTGTAATTGACCATTGTTGGTCAATGACCCTCTAGAATTGCATGAACCACTATCAATGGAACTTTCAACTTCTGAGGAAAATAAGAGAGATGTGGTAAATCTTTGCTGATGGGATGGAGGAGAATGAGAGAATAACTAGAGAAGGGGCTTAGGGCTTATATTACTGAAATTTATGGCTCATGTTCTTGGAGATGCTTTTGTTTTTACCGAAAATGATCATGGCAGTAGTAGAAAGTGCTACTGGAATCACCTTGCCTATCTAAACTTGTGGACATTGTCTGAATCATTCATGATTTTAATTGTTTATAACTTCATGTTAGAATTAAAAAAAACACATGCTTGTAAGTTTTTACCGTGACTTCAGCCTTATATCTCATTGCCTGTTGCTGTTGGTTTTTGGCAATATATATCTTTTCACAGATTCCAACAAATCCTGCTGGTCTTATTGAATATAGGGCACATCCCTTCTGGATCCAGAAATATTGCCCTTCTCATGAACATGATGGTACTCCACGCTGTTGCAGCTGTGAGCGAATGGAGGTCAGTATGGATGGAGTATATTTATCTGATCAAATATTGTTTATAGGCTTGCCTAGGAAAAGGGAATGAATTTGCATGCTGCATAGTGAAAAGAATGTAAGAAAACTTTATCTCTTCATCTACAGTCACAAGAGGCAGGATATATTCCTCTTAAGGATGGCCGGAAGCTCTGCTTAGAGTGTCTGGATTCTGCTATCATGGATACTAATGATTGCCAACCCCTTTATGCTGATATACAACGATTTTATGAAAGCCTAAATATGAAACTGGATCAGCAAGTTCCACTACTATTGGTTGAAAGACAAGCTCTGAATGAAGCAAGAGAGGGAGAGAAGAATGTAAGAAAATGCATTTTCATCTGTTTGCATTAAATATAATAAGTGATAATTTGATTGTAATGACATTCTATCAAACATACTAGGAACTATTTTGTGGTGTTGGGAATCATCTGCACGCATAATATTAAAAGGAAAATAATGCCTTTTTCTTTTGAAAACTTTGAAAATGCTATCTTTGACTTGGGTTTTCCTCTTTCTGTTAAATGTTGACCACATGGCTATGTTAAATAATTAAATTTGACATGCATGATGCAGAAAATTTAAAAACAAAAAGGAAACATAAAAAGTATATTCTTATTTGGAAGTCTAACTTGCAATAAATAATATTGTCCAAGTCAACATGCTTTCAACTATGAAGCTTCAATTCATAAACAGTTCATGATTAAACAGTGCTTTTACATTTTCATATTTGAGTCTTTATCTTGGGCAGGGCCATTATCACATGCCGGAAACCAGAGGGCTCTGCCTCTCAGAGGAGCTCAGCAATGTAAGATTTCCTGTTGTGTTCAGTTTCGGTGACACACAATTTATGGTTAGATGATAGCATTTCTTTAGAACCAATAATTAACAATTTATGGTACATTGCATTTATCTTAATCAGATCTCGAGACGACCTAGACTTGGGGCAGGAAATGGAGCTATGGACATGATAGCACAGCCATACAGACTGACTTCACGCTGTGATGTGACAGCAATTCTCATTTTATACGGTCTTCCAAGGTAATAGTTTAGTGTTTTTGCTTTCACATCTTGTGTGACTTGGAGACAAACTCGATGCTCATGAGCAGATAAATAATTTCAAAGATAACCAATCTAAAAGACAAGAAAATTTCACAAGGATGAAAACAACTGTTAGTAAGAGATCCACGAGTTAGAAAATGTAATATGTATCTAGTTGCGGAGATCTAGATAATGTTATATGTTAGCTTAATTGCACTTTTGGTTCCCTTACTATTGTCATTTTGTGAATTTGGTCTCCCATTTTTTTTTCAGAATTTGATCTCCTTTATATTTTTATTGTGCAATTTTGATCATTTTGTTAACTTGACGTCGGATATTTAACAAAATTACTGATTTGGCACTGCAGTAGAGTGTGACATCACTGTGAATGTGCTAATGTGTCCATGACTGTAATAGAATGTCACATTATCATTTCTTTTTAATATTGGATGTCAAGTTCACGGATGGACCAAAATTAAACAATTAATATAATGAGAGATCAAATTTGGAAAAAAAAATTAGGGGAGACCAAATCCACGAAAAGACAATAGTTGAAGGACTAAAAATGTGATTAAGTTGTGTATGTTAGGCAAAAGCAATGTATTTTACATGGTCTTTTGCTAACATGACTAAATAAAAATAAAAGAAGCTAAAAGCTTTAAATTGTAACACTCTTCTTCCTTGGCATTCATTGATTTAGCTCGTGAATTCTCATTCCTACTTGTAAAAACCATTGTGTTCTTTCGAATTAGAAAAGGAAGTTGATTAGAAAAAGTAATATCTGCAGCCAAGCAGGCATTGCCTTGTTGATATTCAATTATGTAATAATTCTCCTCGATCCTAGTGATGCAAGATTCTCTTTTTTGTATGTTTAGCTCATGTGTCCTTTCACAACAGTGTTTTATCTGTTGATTTCATTTGTACATGAATGCTTTCTTTTTACAGGTTGCTTACTGGTTCGATCCTAGCTCATGAGATGATGCATGCATGGCTGCGGCTTAAAGGTATTATTTTATTGTAGGGAATATATTTCATTGCGATTCATGTAGAAAGCCGTAGCAGTTTGGGTGTGCTTTTTTTTTTTTTTTTTGGCTACGGCGTGTAAACTGTTTATTCATTTTAGCAGTTGAGATTTAATTATCACCCAGCATTAAACCAATGTTATGTTGTTGGGGCTGTCTCTCAATTTTTTCCTGACTGTTGTGTATATGAAGGTTATCGAACTCTAAGTCAGGATGTTGAAGAAGGAATCTGTCAGGTTTTGGCTCATATGTGGTTGGAGTCTGAACTTTCTTCTGCTTCAGGCAGCAACTTTGTATCAACGTCATCCTCATCTGCATCACACACATCTAGGAAAGGTAAAAGACCTCCGTTTGAGAGGAAGCTTGGGGAGTTCTTCAAGCATCAGATTGAATCAGACATTTCCCCTGTTTATGGAGGTGGCTTTAGGGCGGGTCAAAAAGCAGTGCGTCAGTTTGGTCTACAAAGGACCCTTCACCATATCAGGATGACGGGGAGTTTTCCATATTAAGTACAGAGATACCCCATTTAACAGATTGTTTCTCATTCTTTCTAGGTATAAAGCCCGGCCTGTTGTTATTAGAAACCGAGGCCAAGGTGATTTTTTGTACTTGTAATTATTGATACCGTTGCGGATATATTGATTACATTCATATGTTTTTTTGTTTTTCAATTTATCACACTGCTACTTTTTGGCTTTACCGACTTCCAACCTCTGCTATTTCCCAAACATAAGTTAAAGAGAACACTTTCCTCGCAATATATCGCGAAGTAGGTCTGTATTTGAAAATGAATCCGAGCTTGATGGGATTCTTCAGGCAGCTTATTTATTATTATTTTTTTCTTTAGATTTTTCCTCTTTCAGCTTGCATCCTTTTTGAAAGGCATCATTAAGCTTTATTCAGTTAATAAGATGATGCTGGCGGGGTAAGAGACTTCTGCATTAAAGAACCAAACTACAATTCTACACGAAAGGCGTATAATATATATATATTTAGTTATATACAAATTAATTGCAAGGGAAATAAAAGTTTACATTCTGTATTAGTTAACCAAAAGCCCATCATTTCACCACTCCAGGTCAACACTGTTGTCGATGCTAGGTGGTATTATTTGGTCCATATAACCTGTATATATTTTCAATAAGCTAGAGACTACCTCTACCATGTGTGGTCTCTCTTTCGGTTCTTGGATCAAGCAGGCTAGACCCAGTTTAACTAGCTGGAGAACGCATGCTTTCTCACTGTTTCCTGTGAGGCTAGGATCAATGAACAAACTCACCTTCTCTTCTCCATTCTCTTCACCAATGAGATTTACTTTGATTGCATGAAGCATTACTTCTCTTCCATCTTGCAGGGTAACATAATCTTTTCCCGTGATCAATTCCAGCAGCACCACCCCGAAGGCATAAACATCCATTTTGGTAGTGACAATCCCTGCCTCCAGATACTCTGGAGCTATATATCTACTTGACATAGCGACATGTGGCGAGGTATAACCTGAAGTTATTTTCCTGTCTGATTCTTCAGCAAGAGCAAAATTTGCTATCTTGGCTCTTAGATCTTTGTTCAGTAGGATGTTTCCACTGTTAATATTCCTGTGCACATAGCAAGGTTCTGTGAAGTTGTGAAGATACTGTAGACCATTGGCAATATCCAGAGCAATCTGGATCCTATTAGCTAAACACTGGTTCTCCGTGGACCTGTTTTCTCTTAGCCATTCTCTCAAAGAGCCATTTTCCATATACTCATAAACAAGATAGTGGCAACCATCGTTTTCACAATAACCTTGCAGCTTTATCAGGTTGAAATGATTGATCCTCTTCAGCAAATTCACTTCCTTTGACCCATCTCCTCTCATTATTTTGACAGCCAATGTGTTCCTGCCATTACCAAATACCCCACGAAACACCGAACCTTTAATTCTATTCTTTGAACAAAAGTTTTCGGTGGCCTTCTTTATTTCCTTAAACTTGTACACTTCGGAGTGATGTTCAATGATTGCTATCTCCCCACGGATATCTTCTGAAGTCAACTGCTTTGTTTTCTTACCTTCTTTGCCTTTCTCAATGAAACTCGGTGATCTCTTTCTGAACAGATAAACCCCATATAAGACAACACAGAGAACCAGCATGGAACCTCCTGTGGTGGCAATAGCAATGTAGAGTTTCCTCTTTGACTTGCACTTTTTGGAGCTGCAAACAGGAAGAGGTGACACGGTTGGTGGATCACTAACAACTGTGGTCATCGAACTCAACGGTTCACTTGGCAAAGGAATCAGAACAGTTGTGAGTGGAAAAATAACTTGTGTTTGTGTGGAAAAACCATTGGCATCAACCACACTACCTGCAGCTACATTGAACCTTGTAGCAATACTTGAAATGTCATCACCCAAGTTCACTGAATACGTTAGCAAATACTTGGTGCCACTTCTTGTCTGATTCCACGTTGGACAAGCACATCTGAGTGGCGCATACAATTCCATGCCAGGCTTCAAATCAAGTACCCCATATGGATTAGCACGTTTGAGGGAATCACAAGTGACCAAACCCTGAAAGGTTTCAAGTGCCACAGTGTAATATGTTGGCAATGGCCCCAATACATATTTGGTTTCAGCTTGGTAATAGTCCCTAGTTAAACAAGAACAGGTCACAGGGACAATCACCTCTTTCCCAGGTGGGAACACAGTGAGCATAGTGGCATCATTGATCCTTGCAAGCTCTTCTGGGTTTGATGATGTGAGGTTAGAAATTGTGGGTATGGAGTTGAAGGGAGGTTTGGATTTGAAGATGAGGAAGGCCATGCAGGATTTGTTGAGGCCATTGCATGTGTAAAGGAAGGAAGGTGAAGGCCCCATTGTGTCATTGTTCTTGCAGCTGAATACTGAATCCCCAGAGTAATTCTGCTGTGCTTTGGCATTCAAAGAAAGAAGAACAAAGGTTAGTGTGAAGAGAAATGCAACATGATTCATGGTGAGACTTTGTTCTTGAGGAAACTTGACTATGAAAAACAAAGTGAGAACATTTGAGTGTGTGATATTTAAGATGTTTGAGACATATGCTAGCATTATTATATCAGAATAACGCGTGCAAATTATGCTGACTAATTCAGTATGTTACAGCAAACAATACAGGCAATTTGCCGGGTCCACGGTTTTGCGTACCTTGGTTGCTTTTTGAGATGGATTACATAACTGTGATCATATAAGATATTTGATTGACCCAGTTTTGGGGTTGCATCATATTATATTATGTTATGATGTGAACTCAGGGAAATGAAGATGAAGAAGAATCTGGAATATTTTTTTCATTCAGAGAATGAGAATATACAAAAATATATGGCCACTTGAATGAGGTTGTGAAAAAATGTCTTATATGTTCGTTCTCAACGGTCTAGCCAGCCCAAGGCTGGCATCGTTTATCTTACTAATTAGACCGTGGTGTATACATTTCCAAGATCAGATTATTAATTTTAAATTTTTAAATTTAAATTTAAGATAAATTTATTTTTAATTTCTTAAATTTAAAATTGATCCTTTTAGTCCATTTGATTTTATAAAAAAAATATTTTAATTTTTATATTCAAATTTTGATAGAAAACTTATCAAATATTATCATATAAAATCTATTTATTATTATTTTTATTAATAAATATATTATATTAAACTAAGTTGATAATATATAATTGTTTTAACCCATCACTTCTAGATATATTATTGGTGATAAGTACTAAAACAAAATTTTTAAAAATTATAAAAATTAAAAATAGTTATTTTAAATTCGAGAGATAAACATTTATCGTTAAATTAGGAGTAAAAAAATATTCAAGCCTTAATTTTATGAGAATTTCTACGGTACCCTCTATAAAAGAAGGGTACCGGTACTGTTGATGATGATGTGTCACTTACGTGTAAATCCAAGTCATTTATAATTTTTTAATTATTTAAAATTCACATTCAAGTCATTTATGATATTTTATTTTTTCAATTTTTAAATTATTTAGTCATTTTATTTTTATTTTATATATTCTAATTTATTTGTAATAATATTATTATATATTTAAATAGTTTAATTTTAATAATTTTTTAAGTATATTTTTATTTTTTCACTTAAATTTTTTGAATTTTTATATTTTAATTTTAATAATTTTTTAAGTATATTTTTTGTCTTTTTATCTTAAAATTTTGAATTTCTATATTATAATTTTAATAATTTTTTATTTCTACTATTTATTAATTTTTTTATTAATTTTTTAATATTTTATAATATTATTAAAATCTTATAATTTTAATCTCTATAATTTTATCTTACTTTTTATTTTATAAGTATAATTTAGATTATTCATTTTATAATTAAATTAATTTTTTTAAATTTTTTTATGAATTTACATAGAAAAATGTATTGAAACTCCTCAATCTTTGAAGGTACCGTAGCAACTCCCATACATAATATTTTTTTTCATGGACATAATTTATACAATATTCTAAAATTGACAATCAAGAATTAATTTATACTTATAAAATATGACTTTTATTGGTAAAAAATTATATATAATAAAATGAGAGCACTAATGACACTCTTTTAAGTACATTTTTGTGGTTTAAAAGGAAAAAAAATCAAGAGTTTATATGCTTTAAATTATTTTATAAAAATACATTATAAGTTCAAGTAATAAACAAATTTATAAGATACATAAGTCATGGATAAAAAAATGCTGCATAAATTACTTGAAGTAGTAGTGTACATGAAAAGATATTTAAGAAACTTATAAACTCATTTAACTAACTTATAAGTTAGTTACTAAAATATGTTTTTGTTAAAAAACTTATTTTAGGAATAGTTTATTAAAATTATATTAAACACTTTAAACTTCACCAATCAATTTATAAATTTTAACCAGTTTATAAGTTAGTTTTACTAAACACATCCTATATTACAAGGTCTTACTTTTTTTTTCTTTCATTAACTTAACTGAAATTGATTATTTTTAATCAAATTTTCAATATAAAAATCCTTCTACGTATCCTATCCTGTCATTCTCATTATAAAAACTGTTTTGGTTGCCATGTTACTTTCACATTTTCT
Source organism: Cajanus cajan (assembly GCF_000230855.2). Taxonomy (NCBI): domain Eukaryota; kingdom Viridiplantae; phylum Streptophyta; class Magnoliopsida; order Fabales; family Fabaceae; genus Cajanus; species Cajanus cajan. The sequence goes on from NC_138525.1 coordinate 16,145,197, forward strand.
ACTATTGTTACTTTCACATTTTCTACTATTGTGTGTCTATTTTAAAATAATACTATTAAAAACATTTAATTATTAAGAAATTTGTTTTAATTAACATAAATTAACTTATAATTTTGAAAAGGAAAACATCATCAAACAAATAATAACACTGCTATGAATATCTTTTACTTTCAAAATTTGTCGATCACTAAACTTGAGAATGATTAAGCAAACTCATCAAATCTTCATCATTCCTTTATAATGTAAAATTTAAAAATCATTGTCTTAATTTTTAAGATGATAAAACATTAGAAATAAACTCAAATATTGAAAATGATGTATATAAAGTTAAAAAAAAAAATTATATAATTTTTCATTTATCAACTAATATTATCAAACGCTTTCAAGAACTCATTTGCTTATAAGTTTTTAACTTTTAAATTCATAATTTATAACTTATAAGTTAGTTTTATTAAACACTCTTAAAAAATATGATATATTGACGGTCATACCAATATAAGATTATTTTAGTTTAACTAATGACAGAGTTTGAATATTAAATATGTGTAATTATGCTAAATACTTGGAAAGAGAAATTATTACTCATATGCATCATACTTAATTAGAATAAAATTATTTTCAATAAAAAAATATCTGTGGCCTTTCTATATATATATAAAATTAAAAAAATGATATAATTCATACTAATATTTTGAAGATGGAATATCAAATATATGAAGCTAGAAGCAACGTCTCTAAGAGATAGCACTGTTTATTTTTTTGAACAAAACAAACCATATGAAAAGAATCCAACCGATGAAAATAAATAGCATTGTGCCATTGTCAATCGTAACCATAGTCGAATTAATTAAAGATAATGAGATATACAAATAGCCTTAGCCAATATTAATTAATAGACGAGCTGGCCGGCATCTCTTGGTTAAAAAGAAGAAATTAACTGGAAGCATATGCCACGAAAAACCAACAGCACCAGATTTATGATCAGTTTTACAATAAATATAATTAAAGGCAACATTTTATATAAGGTATAGAATAAAAATATTGATTACTAAATGTGCTTTTTATATTCTATATGAATAAATATAATTTTTTTGACGGTATAATTACATATAGACTACCCTGAAAATACCTTTTGCATTCATAATCCAACCAACAGAACAATATACAATTAATTATAGTAAAATACAAATAATACGAAACAATGTTATAAAATAAAAACCATTCATCTTTTTATATTTTATATAATAAAAGTAATCGCGTGTCAAATAATATTGTTATTGTTAAAGAGACATTATTTTTAAGAACATAGGTTATGAAATAACTAAATCTTATAAAATTAATTTATAAATAATATTTCTTTTTATTTATATATTCTTGTACTGTCCCGGTTAGAATTCGACCTAACCTCTTTATATGGGCATATTCGGTCGAGGTTCAATCTGATTTCTCTACGTTAGACCCCTCGACTGTAATCCGATCCAATCCTTCTATAGGGGGCCTACTCGGTTAAGGTCTGTTTTCACTTTTCTACATGGGACTTCTCAGTCATAATCCGAACCGATTCCTCAATAGGGGCTCGCTCAGTCAAAGATCGATCTGACCTTTTTGCATGGGTTCGCTCGGTCAGAATCCGATCTAACCTTCCCACATATAAGCTATTCGGGGGCAAGGGCGAAAATCCTGCTTTTAATTACCAGATATCTTTCAAATAAAAATGGTCATGAAAATCTCTGCGTGGACGGGACCCATGAAGCCCATGAACAAGAAAGTATAAGACCTAAAACCCTAGAGTTGAAGAGGGCAGATCACACACTTGAATGCTCTAGCTCAGAGGCTTGACCTAGGAAAAATCCTAGTCCACCCTTTGACCGGAACATTTTGGCGCCCACCGTGGTGATACAGTAAAACTTTTCCTACACCCCAAGCAATACAAAAAACCTACACCCTACTATGGCGAGGGGCAGCACTTCCAACAACGACCCACAACACCCTACCATGGAGGAGATGATGGCATTGATCAATGGCTTGAGAGAGGAGAATACACGATCCAGGGAGAGGGAGGAGGCTATTCAACGAGAAAACGAAGAGATCAGACGACGAGCTGATGAGATGCAGGCCATGATAGCAGCCAATACCAAAATGACAGAGGAAGATGTCATGATGGAAGTCCCCAGGGATTTCAGACCTTTCTCGGAGGCTATAGAGGCCGAGACCATCCCAAGGGACCACCGAGTCCCCCAGGTGGAACCCTTTGATGGAACCCAGGATCCTAGTCAACACTTGAAGGATTTCCGAGCTCAAATGCTGATTTGCGGAGGGAGTATGGGAATCCGTTGCAAGCTGTTCATGGGCACGCTAAAAAAGGCGGCCCTTGATTGGTTTAGCGGTCTTCCCGACCGATCAATCACCGACTTCGATGTTTTTAGTCAGCTTTTCATGGCACAGTTTGCAGCCAACAAAAAGAAATCGCCGATCAAGTCAGACTTGTTTGATCTTAAACAGAAACGTGAGGAGTCGTTGAAAAACTTCTTGCAAAGGTTCAATGAGGTGGCCTTGAGGATAGCATCTTTGGATGAAAGGATGGCGGTCATCGCCTTTCAAAAAGGTCTAAGATCGTGTGCGTTCAACGTCGCGCTGGAGAGAGCAAATTGCCAAACGATGTCAGAGGTGAGAGCTTTCGCCTTAAGTCATATAAAGACGGAGGAAGGGCAAATCAATGAAAGAGCACCAGAAAATCGAGAAGCTGGGGTCGGAAATAAGGAGGATAATAAGCACCTTCGGCCATACTCGGATTGGAGTAAGCTACGTGATCGTTACAACATGAAGGAGGGCAATCACCGACAGGCGGATTATGGTGGTCGGAAAAGAGACGAGTGGGCCCGAAACAATGAGGAAGAAAAGTTTACGCCGCTCAATGTTCCTTGGAGACAGATACTTCATGACGTCAATAGTGCATCACTATTTGAGTTTCCAGTGACGACGGAGTGTCAGTTGGGTCTTTTCAAGACTGATTGGTGCGAGTTTCACAGGACCCATGGACATACCACTGAGAATTGTTTTGTCTTAGGGAGACAGATTGAATGTCTAATCAAGGAAGGACGATTGAAAAAGTTTGTTGCGAGAAAACACGAGGAAGGCTCGTCGAAAAGGCGACACAGACATGTAGAGGATGGTGCAAGGAGAGACAAACACAAAGAAAGGTCTCCCCCAGAGACCCCCAACAAAGGTGTCAGAGATCCATCAGCAGCCTATTCATGGGGACTTCAATACCGTCACAGGGGGATTTGCGGGAAGAGGCGTTATCTCAACTGCTCGGAAGAGGTACACTCGTATAGTGCTGACCGTATCGAAACTTCGCCGACCTCCTCAACCTGAAATCTCATTCTTAGATTCTGATTATGAAGGAGTAGCTCCCCATGAGGACGATCCCATCGTCATATCAGCAATTGTGATGGGTCATAACGTGAAGCGTGTGTTGGTCGACCAGGGCAGTTTCGCGGATATCTTATTTTGGGAAGCTCTCGAGGGGATGAAAATTCCAAATGACCGACTTATCCCCTATGTAGGAACCCTGCTGGGTTTTGCAAGAGACCAGGTCGTTGCTAGGGGTTATGCCGATTTGGAGACAACTTTTGGCCATGGCACTCAGATGAAAATGGTGGTGGTTTGGTATTTGGTAGTAAATGCTCAGTCGTCCTATAGCATCCTAATCGGCAGGCCTATGCTAAACAAATTAGGGGCGGTAGTGTCCACGTCCCATCTGAAGGTAAAGTATCCATTACCGAACGGAGGATAGGGAGTCCTTCAAGTAGACCAGGAGGTTGCTCGGAGGTGTTACGAGGATAGTCTAAAGGCACGAAGGCGATTGTATGCCGCGCAAGCGGAGCAAGAAGTCCACTCTGTTGAATTAGACCTAAGAATGAGTCAATTCGATCACCGACCCACCCCTGCCGAAGACGTTAAAGAGGTAGTAATGACGGAAGGTAAGAATGTGAAGATTGGCACATCTCTGACTCCTGAACATGAGGAAAAGATGATAGGGGTCATAAGAGCAAACGTGTCGGCATTCGCATGACACTCAAAGGACATGTCAGGTGTAGACCCTGACTTTTTGTGCCATAGGCTTGCGGTGGACCCAAACGCAAAATCAGTGATCTAGAAAAGGAGAAAGTTCGGGGAGGAGAAGCGAAAAGCCATTGTAGAAGAGACAAAAAAGTTGGTGGCGGCAAGACATGTACGCGATATCCAATACCCGACCTAGTTGGAAAATGTGGTAATGGTACGTCAAAGTAGTGGAAAATGGAGAATGTGTACGGATTTTACCGATTTGAATAAAGCCTGTCCAAAGGATTCGTACCCTTTGCCCAATATAGACTGTTTGGTTGATGGCGTGTTGGGTTACGAATTGCTAAGTTTCATGGATGCATACTCGGGGTACAATCAGATTCGAATGCACCTGGCAGACGAGGAAAAGACTGCGTTCATTGCAGATCAAGCCATTTATTGTTACAAGGTCATGCCTTTCGATTTGAAGAACGTGGGCCCAACTTATCAACGTTTGATGGACAAGGTGTTGGTAAATCAGCTGGGTAGGAACGTGGAAGCTTATGTGGATGATTTGGTGGTGAAGTCAATGAGTGTAGATCGACATCTGGACGACCTACAAGAGTTATTTGACACCATTGGCAAGTACCAACTTAAGCTAAATCTCAAAAAATACTCATTCGGGGTCCAAGCGGGCAAGTTTCTCAACTTTCTATTGACTCATCGGGGCATAGAGGCTAACCTTGATAAGTGCGCGACAATAATAAATATGAGAAGTCCAGCAACACTGAAAGAAGTTCAACAACTGGCGGGCAAAATGGCCTCTTTGTCGCGTTTTCTCTCGAAGGCGGCTAATAAGGCACGACCACTTTTTCAATGTCTCAAGAGGAATGATCGTTTCACTTGGATGACCGAATGTGAGGAAGCTTTCATGGAACTTAAGAAGTAACTTGCGTTGCCGCCAATTCTGTCAAGACCGCGACCGAGTACCCCTCTGTTGATATACATATCGGCGTCCGACTGAGCCGTAAGCACGGTTCTAGTACAAGAACAGGAAGGTTCTCAAGTTCCTATTTACTTCGTGAGTAGGGTCTTGTAGGGGGTAGAAGCGATATATCAAAAGATTAAGAAGTTGGCTCTTGCGATACTAGTTACCGCATAAAAGTTGAGGCACTATTTCCAAAGCTACGAGGTGATAGTTCGAACCTACCATTCGATCCAACAAGTCTTACAGAAGCTCGACCTAGCAGGAAGAATGATGAAGTGGTCGGTCGAGCTATCGGAGTTCTTCGTCAAGTACGAGCCGAGAGGGGCAATCAAAGCGCAAGCTTTAGCCGATTTTGTGACGGAATTGACTTCGCCTGTTGAAGAGGGTAACATCGGAGAGACTCAATGGATTTTATCAGTGGACGGTGCTTCAAATCTTGGAGGAAGTGGAGCGGGAATTATCTTGGAGGGTCCGAGAGGCATATTATTCGAGCAGTCCTTACGTTTTGAATTTCGGGCAAGTAATAACCAGGCGAAATACGAGGCATTGTTGACAGGGATGATTTTGGCAAAGGAGATGGGGCCGACGAGCTTGTCAGCTCGGAGTGACTCTCAATTGATTACGGGACAAGTGGCTGGAACTTTCCAAGCAAAGGACCCTCAATTGGCTAAGTAACTGGAGAAAGTTAAGCTCTTATCGAATTTTTTTTGAGAGTTTACGCTTAACCACGTATCGCGAGAACAAAATTTGCGGGCTGATATGCTCTCTAAGCTAGCAAGTACTAAGAAACCAGGAGCCACTCGATCAGTTATTCAGGAAATGTTGGCTCAGCCGAGTATTAATGAGCCACAGGGGAACGTTCTGTTTGTCCAAGAAGAACTCAATTCTTGGATGGGACCATATATTGCATACCTAACACGGGGGCATTTACTAGAGGAAAAAAAGGAGGCGTCGTTAATAGAAAGGGAGGCGACCAAGTTTGTGGTTATTTCAGAAAGGTTGTATCGAAGGGGTTTCAACACTCCCCTTCAAAGATGTTTGACTGCATCACAAGCGCAGAGGGTGATGGATGAAGTTCATGGTGGCATGTGTGGGAGTCATATCGGAGGACGAGCTTTAGTGTACAAAGTTACGCGTGCCGGGTACTTTTGGCTAACCTTGAGAAATGACTATGTAAACTAGGTTCGAAAGTGTGATGGATGTCAAGGACACGCGACCTTACACCACTCCCCGGCCAAACGACTTCATTCAATCTTGTCTCCTTGGCCATTCAACAAGTGGGGGTATCGATATTCTCGGTCCATTTCCGATCGCGGTAAGGTAGCTAAAATTCTTGAAAGTAGCTGTAGACTACTTCACCAAATGGATCGAGGCGGAGCCAGTAGCAACCATTTCAGCAGACAAAGTAAGGAAATTTCTATGGAAGAATGTGATATGTTGATATGGTGTTCCTCAAGTGCTAGTATCGGACAACGAGACACAATTTGCGAGTGGAAGGGTTTGTGATTTCTGTCGTGAGATCGATATCTGAATGACATTCACTTCCGTTGAGCACTCCCAATCTAATGGTCAAGCTGAATCAGTTAACAAGGTTGTATTATCAGGATTGAAAAAGTGCGTCCAAGATTCTGGAGCATCATGGGTGGAGGAATTTCCTAGAGTACTATGGTCATATCACACGACTGTTCATTCGTCGACCCAAGACACCCCGTTCAACTTAGTGTACGGGACAAATGCGATGATACCGATTGAGATCAGCGAGCCCTCCGTGTGCGCAACATGCTTTTTTGAGAAGGAATCCGAACAAGGAAGGCGAGTTAATTTGGATTTGATTTCTGAAACAAGAGACAAAGCCCGAATAAATCAAGTGGCAGCTCAGCGAAGGATAGCTTTTAAGTACAATTCAAAGGTCGTCCCAAGAGATTTTGTTGAAGGAGATCGTGTTCTGAAGCATGCTCATCTAACTCAGATGAGGAATAAACTGTCACCCAAATGGGTCGGCCCTTCTAGAATTGACGAGGTAGTTGGCAAAGGAGTTTACTGACTGAAGACGCTAGATGGTGGAAGAATTTCGAGGACCTGGAATGCCGCAAATTTACGTTTTTATTATAGTTAGCCTGCTGTGTTTGTATTAGGTGCACTCTTTTCCTAACTCAGTATTTTTATTCTCTATAAAAATGTAAAAGGGTTTTTTTTTGCTGAGAAGGTTTTTAACGAGGCACCATTAGCCAATAAAATTCCATCTCAATAAATGTCATCTCTTATTATTCTTCCATTTTTGACATGCGTTACTTTAAAGGCACCAAACTCGTGATTGATCGGTAAAAATCTGACTGGGCGAGTATAAATAACTCGAACACCAAACTCGTGATTGATCGGTAAAAATCTGACTGGGTGAGTATAAATAAATCAAAGACCAAACTCTTGATTGATCGGAAAAATCCGACTGGGCGAGTATAAATAACTCGAAGACCAAACTCGTGATTGATCGGTAAAAATTCGACTAGGCTAGTATAAATGACTCGAAGACCAAACTCGTGATTGATCTGTAAGAATCCGATTGGATGAGTATAAATAACTCGAAGACCAAACTCGTGATTGATCGGTAAAAATCCGACTGGGCGAGTATAAATAACTCGAAGACCAAACTCGTGATTGATCGGTTGAAATCCGATTGGGCGAGTATAAATAACTCGAAGACTAAACTCGTGATTGATTGGTAAAAATTCGACTGGGCGAGTATAAATAACTCAAAGACTAAACTCATGATTGATCGGTAAAAATCTGACTGGGCGAGTATAAATAACTCGAAGACTAAACTCGTGATTGATCGATAGAAATCCGACTGGGCGAGTATAAATAACTCGAAGACCAAAACTCGTGATTGATCGATAAAAATTCGACTGGGCGAGTATAAATAACTCGAAGACCAAACTTGTGATTGATCGGTAGAAATTTGACTAGGCGAGTATAAATAACTCAAAGACCAAACTCGTGATTGATCGGTAGAAATCCAACATGGCGAGTATAAATAACTCAAAGACCAAAACTCGTGATTGATCGGCAAATGGACGATATTTCTCCGTTTAAAAGTACAGTTTAAACTTAGCATTATTTGTCTCATTTATAATTGAGATCGGTATTTGGACAATCATTTGGTTCAAAGTTTTGAATTATAAACTTAAATTATCTTTCATCCTCCAAGGAGGTCAGATTTTGGGTGATCCCATTATTCAAGAAGTTTCTAAACTTAGATTATTTTTTTATCCTCCAAGGAGGTCGGATTTTGGGTGATCCCATTGTTCAAGAAGTTTCTAAACAGATTACTTTTTATTCTCCGAGGAAGTCGGATTTTAGGCAATCCCATTGTTCCATAGTAATTTTTAACTTGGATTATTTTCATTCTCCAACAAGGTCGGATTTTGGGCGATCCCCTTGTTTAATAGTAGCTTTTAACTTAGAATTATTCTTCTCATTTTCATGAGGTCGGCATTTGGATGATTACATTGTTCAAAAATTGAAGTTCAAACTTAAATTATTTTTCTCATTGATTATTGAGATCGGCATTTGGACGACCACTTGGATTAAAAATTTGAAGTTTAAACTTAGATTATTTTTCTCATTGATTATTGAGATCGGCATTTGGACAACCACTTGGATTAAAAATTTGAAGTTTAAACTTAGATTATTTTTCTCATTGATTATTAAGGTCGGCATTTGGACGGCCACTTGGTTCAAAAAATTTGAAGTTTAAATTTAGATTATTTTTCTCATTGTTATTGAGATCGGCATTTGGACGATCAATTGGTTCAAAAGTTGGAAGTTTAAAATTAGAATATTTTTTCTCATTGTTAGGGAGATCAACATCTGGACGATCATTTGGTTCAAAAGTTTAAAGTTTAAACTTAGTTTTAACTTGGAATATTTCTCTATGTAAGATAAGATTTTGGACGATTACTTTTATCCTTTCAAAGGCAAAGTTTTAACTTAGCATATTTTCGAAAAGAAGGTCATTAATCTGAAACAATAAAACTTGAACAACAAAGTCAACGACATACATTTCGCAAAAAAGAGAAAAACCTAAGAGTAGTGCATAGTTCATACAAAGGTAAAGAGACTACAACAAATAACAAGCATTTCTAATCATCTTCCCGGGGATCCACAAGTTCACCATTCATGATTTCTTTGAAATACCCGAGGCTTCCAAGGTCGAGGTCAGCATGAAAAAACTTTACTTGAGTGGTAGCAGCATCAAAACCTTCTACAAATTTCTTCATGGCTTCTATTTTGGTCGCCTGAAGGTCAGCTTGCAATGTCTCGATTTCGGTTTTTGCCAAAGCCAAATCATTCTCAAAAACAAAGGTGGCATCGACATTTTTGTCTCGCGCTAGGCGAGTCTCTTCAAGATATTTTTCTATCACCGACTTCTCGGCCGCCCAAGCTTTCTTATCTTCCTCAAAGGCACGTCGACCCTCGAGCAACTTGACCCTTTTGGCAGTCACCCATTTTAAATTAGCTTTACCTTTGTTTACATTGTCTTCAAGGGTACTGATCCTTTTTCCTAGCAGCTTGATCTCTCTCACCATCCCACAAATTTTGTCCTCGTTGATGAGCGACAAAGCCGAAAGGCGGTTGGACAACGACTCAACTCCTTTGGAAATACTAAAGACGCTCATCTTCTCCAGGTCATCCTTGTCACCATCTAGCAAGTCGGTTTGGCGGATGTGGGAGAATAGTTGAACTTTTCATCCCAAAAGGAGATAGCTTGACCTCGCCCGGTCCCACGATCAACGGGTTCCCAATTCTCACCGATGCACATGCTCAAAGTATGTTCGGCAGATTGGACCTCCTCGTCTCTCAAGGGTGACTTTTCCCCAACCTCCGTTTCCAGGTTCACCAGAGATATGGGAGTCTCGGCTTCACGACGACGCTTGTGGGAGCTCTCGCTGACCACACCATTCGGAAGTCCGACATCACCAACTTTTGTCTTTTAACCGACCACCTCAGCACCAACAGCCTTAGAAGCTTTTTCTTGTTTCCACAACTTCATCAATTCCCGATTGCTCATGCTCGCCATATTCTCTGCATCACAATAAAACGACCATTACTTTCATGATGCAAATGGAAGTCATATAAAGAAAACAATGCATAAGGCCATCGGCGAGAGACCGAATATCTATATAGATTTTCAATTCATTGGGTCTATTTTCTAAATCTAGGAGTTTTATAGTGTTGAAGATCGTTTTGAGATCCTCAAGTTTTTTAATCTCCTCTTGATCTCTCTCAGAAATCTTCTCGGGCGGGAGTCCACCATAAGTTACTGTTCGTTAACTCCAATATAAAGGGTACCCATCCAGGATATTCTCATTACCCAGAGTGCAACGAATCCAGAAATACGACTTCTTAAAGTCCTTATAGGACAATTAAAATAGTGTCAAGAGTCCCCGACCAGAGACCCCATTAATGGACACCCAACTACTACGTTTACTTGCACGACTCTCAAAGAAGTAGAAAAATTTGTCTGCGGTCGGGATTATGCCTAGACCAGAGCATAAGATCTCAAACCCCCAAACAAAAGCCCAACTGTTTGGGTGAAAATGGGTAGGGGCTACATTCAACGTTTGGAGCACTCCTTTCTCATAGTCGGTCAGAGGCCATCTCACTTTGAGTTTGGAAATTAATGTGGCATAGCAAAAGGTGAAGCACTCAGTAGGACCCCCCCAATGCATACAGGTTCTTTGTCTACACAAGGCTCACAAATAATAATGTTATCTCCCTCTCCACAAACTACATGCTCCCTACAAAAGCTATCCATGGCAACCCAAGAGTTTATTGAGGATTCGCAATACAAAACATCATCTTTTACCCATTTATACAGTTCTCCATAATTTACGGATGCCATTAACCAAATAAGCCTAACTTAAAAAAGCAACTTAGGGGCTTTTTGTGCAAACAAAAGAGGGCCAAATGGTTAGATAAAAGCGTACCTAAAAAACCCACACCAACTTCCTCTCACTCGAATACACGCCACAACACCACCGTAGAATGCCGTGAACCGCCGGTGTCTCACAACGAGTTTAGCCCACATAGAGGAAAGTGCGCGACGGAGAAGGGAGAGAAGCAAACACAAAATGCTCTTGCAAGGTATATATTTATAGGGTTAGAGGCCCATGCGTCAGGGGTCACATTGAAACGTTCCTTCAACACGTGGAACGATATAGCTTCTGACCGCAAGGGGCCCCACCTATCTACTCGAGCCAAACATTTTTTCCACGTGGCAGAGAAATCATTTAATTCTCTGTAAAAAACGGCTGCGAATTAAATGCATGTCCCCTGTGTTACCATACGAAAGGACGTAACTCGGGGGATCACACTGTGACATATCGTATGGCCGAGTAGGGGAGGTGTCAGGTAGTACTCATGGCTATTTGCAGTTACCTAAGCTCACATCTCACCTCGGACATATCCCGAGCTAAGTCTGAAGGAGAATCACTCGGTTATAATTTGATCTCACCCCCTACATAGGCGTTGATCTGATGCTTGGTCAAGCAAGCCCTCTCGCCTTACAGGCTCAGGGCTGGGAGGCAAGTGCACCGTCCCGGTTAGAATCTGACCTAACCTCTCTATATGGGCATACTCGGTCAAGGTCCGATCTGATTTCTCTACGTTAGACCCCTCGACTATAATCTGATCCGATCCTTCTATAGGGGGCCTACTCGGTTAAGGTCCGCTTTGACTTTTCTACATGGGACTTCTCGGTCATAATCCGATCTGATTCCTCAATAGGGGCTCGCTCGGTCAAAGATCGATCCGACCTTTCTGCATGGGTTCGCTCGGTCAGAATCTGATCTGACCTTCCCACATATAAGCTATCCGGGGGCAAGGGTGAAAATCCCGCTTTTAATTACCAGATATCTTTCAAATAAAAAAACGGTCATGGAAATCTCCACGTGGACGGGGCCCATGAAGCCCATGAACAAGAAAGTATAAGACCTAAAATCCCAGAGCTGAAGAGGGCAGATCACACACTTGAATGCTCTGGCTCGGAGGCTTGACCTAGGAAAAAACTCTAGTCCACCCTTTGACCGGAACAATTCTATTTTAACTACATCACTAGTCAATATGAGATTTTCAGTACATTCTCATTAAGTCAAAGACTTGATATCTTAAGTATCAAGTTTATAGGATTAGACATTTGTAAATTATGAGTGGCTTAATAGCAGGTTGATATTGGATGACTTAATAAGTCCAACAACACTTATTAGTTGCTAGGATGAGTTTTGATACCATTAGTTGATATGCGGATTACATGTAGCCTAATAACAATATGATATTGAATTGCTTAATAAGTTCAATAATACTCGTTAGAATAGGTATTAATATCATTTTAAGAAAGTGAATTTAAACATAATTAAATCTTAAAATCAGCATGTATAGTAAGGATACCCTCACTTATATAGACTATTAAAGTCATGTCTTTAGTCGATATGAAATATCTAACATATCCTCTTCACATTGAGGACTAAAATCTTGAACATAAAGATTACAAGATTAGACTATGCAGACCCATATGAGGGTAGTTTGATAATGATCCATTAACAAATAACATAATAGGCTTAAAAATAAGATAGATTTCGATATTATTTTATCTTAAGAACGTGATTTTGAGTTTAACTCAATCTTACAAAAATAACTTGTAAGATAAGTTGTCCTTACTTGTATACTCTATTTTTGACCATACCACTAGTTGACATGAAATCTCCAATAATTATACTTATTATTTATATTTTAAGTATTTCTAAGTTTAATTTATAAAAATATTCTATTAGTAACACTTAACAATATATAAATATATGATAATTTATATATTGATAAATTAGATTCATCACGTTTAATAAAAATATATTTTTTAATTTTTTTTAAAGATTTAAACTAAAAAACTTTCCTTAAAAAATAAAATAAAATTAATACACTTCAAACTAACAACTTATTAGAATTGCAGTATTCCAACGACTAACTTTACAATGGAACATAAACCATTGGAGGAGCCCCTAGTCTTCCCCCGTAACCTGAACCGTTTTATTTTATATGAGTTGCAATACAAAGCCTAGTTCTTTAAAATTAAAAAGGAGAGGAAACCTATGTAGTTGGGGATATATTCATATGCTCAAATTCATGAAAATCAAGAAATAAACCCACTGCCAAAGCCATCAAAAGTTTTGGCTGCTAAACTTGCATGTGGACACATTGCTTGCTAATTGCTATAATCACGAGCTAGACGAAGTCCGAGGAATCTAGAAACTACCGACCATACGAGTCAAAGTCATATATCGATCATCTCCCAGTAGCTGGCAAGAAGGGCTTTTTAATCTAAATAAAATAAAATAAAAAATTATTTTGTAAAATAATTTTTTTAAAAATAATTTATTGAAATAAATTATTTCATACACATAAATGATAATTGTACCATCGATTTCAACAACTTAGATGATAATTGTACATAATTAATGTCACACCTCATGAATCATATAGGCTTTTATCCTTAGTGGCAAAAAAATGAGTGGCTAAGATTGTATCGATGATTTCAATGACTTAGATCACACAATCATTTCTATATATGAATATTTTCTTTCCACATAGACATATAAATAAACAATTATTATTGAGTTCACATCTTTTTCATTACAATACATATCATTTCCTCATTTCAAATATCAATGACTACTCCACAATTATTGAGGAAACAATATGTCCATAGGGCTGGTTGCATAACTTAATGCTAACTTATATATGTTACATTCAATCATGTTTAAATAATTTAACTTAAATCACATGTTGTACTAATGACTTTTATTTTTATTGTAGAGCCCAACAAATGATGTTTTGCATGCATACTACCATACCATCCCCTTCCAAATCCGCTAATTATGCCATTGTTGGAACAAGTTAGATTTAGCCAAATCTCACTCATAAGACTATGTAAGATATATTATTCATTGATTACAACTATGACAGAGAGATGGAGACTTAAAACACACACATTCCACCTACCATGAGGAGAATGCATAAGGATATTAGAGGATGTGGCACTCCAACTAGAACTTAGGGTGGATGGAAGAATAGTTAATGGACCTAGTTATCTAGATTGGGATGAGTGTGTGAAAGATTTTTAGATGTGATTCCTCCAACAAGAGTGCAAAAAAAATCCGCAATCAAATTAGTGTAGTTGAGCAAATTTCTAAATGAAGAAATTCCAAGTGAATCAACCTAATTTAAATTACATGCCTATTATAAAGCCTACATATTATACCTAATTGAGGGGTGTTATATTGTTGGACAAGTTAGCCAATAGAGTTCACCTTATGTAATTAAATTCATTAATAGATTTTGACAATATTAGATATTATAGTTGGGGTTCAACATGTTTGGCAACATTGTGATGTGTCTAGGAAGCCTTGCAGGTGCACGAGTTATGGTGGGTGTGTATTGTTGTTGCAGTTTTGAGCATGGTATCAAATGCATTTCACACCACAATTCAATCATCTATAAGGATTATATCCTTTTGCAATTAGATATATAAAATTTAAACACACTTTTCTCCTTATTGTAATTATTATTTCTTTTTTACTCATATCATGTATGTTGTACTAGATGGAGTGGCGGGGGCTTGAGGCTTTCAAGGAGACAAAAAGAGTGACCTAGTCGGGTATAGGTCAAGAATTGATCACATGCAAAATAAAAAGGTATATATATTTTCTTTAAATTGTTAATTGTCACGTATTAAGACATTAATATTCATTCTTAATTTTACAATTTCTTTGGATGTCTTATAAAGGTTATGAACACTTATTGTGAAAAAATGCATTTAAAAATTTAACAATATGGAACACTTGTACTCCTTTAATTTGTTTCATAGTGGTTGAATGGTAACAAATGGGTAGAGTAAAACTCTAATTTAGTTAATGTTAGGATATACTACAACTACCTATAAATTTGGATCAACAACATGAGGCATACATGTGGAAAAATGTTTACCATAATTGGGTAAATGAACATGCCCACTAGATCCAACAATGGATGGAACACCGACAAAATATTGTAGGAAGGCAACCTATTAATCGTAATTTATCCCATACAGGTGAATATATGGCATGTATAGACAAAATATAATTCTTTATTTGTCTGTGCCCTCAACAATTACAAGATGCACGAGTTGTAGAAAAATTGATGTTGGCCAAATGTCACAAGTGTCAATAGAAATGCCAAAACAACAAGATTATCCACATCAAAATACTACTCTAAATCCCAGCCTATTATTAATGAGGATATGCAAAATGATGGTGGGAAACCACTATGTAATTCATTTGTTATAACACCTCCATCACAACAACATTCTAATCACTACCATGACAATTATTAGCTCTCTTTCACATCAACAACAAAAGAAATTGTTAATAATCTATTTAGTACAAATGTTGGTTCACCATAGTCATTTGCAATATATTTGCAAAGTATGTATCCTAACAACGTTCCATTTTTTAACTAACATAATCTTATTTTCAGCAAGAGACAAATACTTCTTTTGCTTAAGTCAACGATTACCATGAACCTATCTTGCAAGATCAACTAATTGTTGATGATGAAAACAATCATACACAATATTCAAAACAAACTTGTCCTCAAAGTAATCCTCTACAAAACAAAAAACTGTCACCCTATGAAATTGGTGATCATCTTTGATATTGATATTTTTTGAATTACTTTTTGTGTTGCACCTTTTAAATGTAATTTATGCTTGAATAAAAACAAGAGTCAATGAAAAATAATAACCTCCTAATATAACATTTAAAGAGTTAGTAAAAAAAATATTTTTTTTTGCAACTTTTGAGAATCATTTTAAAGATTTGTTTTAGAATTAATTTAAAACCAAAAAGTGATACTATCGTGTTCACTAACATTAAATTACGAGTAAGAATCATTGTTTGAAAAAAAATATTATGTGCATTATTAAAATTACACAAAAATTAACTTTTACAACAATTCGAAAAAAACTTTTCTAAATAAAAAAGTAAATGTATATTATTTCAATAATTATAAAATATATTAAATGTTTAAAAAATTTAATAAATACAATAATTTATTTTATTTTAATTTATTTTATTTTAATTTATTTTCAATATTTTTTTAAAAAACATTTATTATATTTAAAATATATTTGTATACATTAAAAATAAAAAAAATACAAATAATACGTTAAGAAGCGGGGCCTCCATACCTGACTTTTCGATGCAAAAGAAAAGTGACATTTTGAAGAATAAATTGAAGAGGATGACATTATGATTATTAAACATTAAAGTTGTAACAGTTTTACAAAAAAAAAATCACGAACCATTTATCAAAATGTCACTTTATGTTCCTTCAAAGTCGAGAATGGGGAGCCCAACTTCTTAACATTTTTTTTACTATTTTCTTTTATAAATTTATAAAATATATTTTAATATATATATATATATATATATAAAATAATGAAATACAGATTAAAGTTAATAACATAATTTATAAAATAATAAATACTTGAATATTAGTGTTTTATTAACTTACTTAAACATAGAATATATTTTTAAAAAATGTATTAAAATAATAGATAATTAATTTTTTATTTAATTAATTTCTTTAAGCTTATTATAGGGGTTAATTTGCATGTAATTTGATTAATGTGTATGAGATTTTTTTTTTCGAAGAATTATTCATACTCATAATTTTCATGTTAATAATTACAATAATATCACTTTCACATCTTGAATTAGTTTAAAAAGTCTATAAAATAGTTTAATTTTTTAAAAAATAACTATCTTTTTACCTAATCGAGTCTTTAAACGTTATTTTAGGGCTCATTAAATTTCATTAATTTTTTTAAATTATTTAAGCATGAATTTTATTTAAAAAGTGTAATACAAAAAATAATTAAAAAATATCAATGTAGAAAATGACTACCAATTCCACATGATGGTAATTTTCTATTTCATGGAGGATTATAATATGGACGAGTTTGTCTTGAATATTGTGTATCGTTGTTTTCATCATCAATAATTTATTGATCATGCAACATACATTTGCAGTAATTGTTGACATAATGAGCAAAAATATTTGTCTCTGGTTAAAGATAAATTTTATCTTGATTAAAAGATGAAATTTCATTAGGAGACATTACAAATATGTTGGAGCTAACCATGGGCGAACCAACATTTACACTAAATAGATTATTAACAAATAGGGTTGGGATCTAAATTTGTATTTGTTGTGAAAATTCTCATTATGTTAATATTTCTGATAACGCTTGTGACATTTGTTCAACATCAATAATCTTGTAATTGTTGAGCACAAAAAATAAAGAATTATATTTTATTCATACTATACCATATTATACTTTGATAAAAAAATTAACTTAAAAGATGTGATTATTATCAAACTATTAGACCCTCACTAAATAAATGTCTACTATAAAACAAAAAGAATATTAAACATATAGTGTGAACTGTGATGCATGAGTAAATGGTTATTAGTAAAAATATGAACACTCTTACGTATTTTTGTCATATAATAATAAAGAAAAAGTAAATTATACTTTAATATTATATATAATGTGCTAAAATATGAATATAGAATGTTAAGTTTTCTAAAAAAAATAATCATTTTATTAATATAAAATATTTATAATTAAAAATAATAATTAATCTCAATAAAAAAAATTATGAATGTCTCTTTCTAATATAATTTATTCCATATCTATATACAATATTTGAATCACAGTTAAATTTCCTTTTTTGAAAGCAAATTGTATATTAAGGTTTACATCAATTATATAGATTTTTCATTACACATTATGACATACGTTTTAATATAAAATTTGTAATTAGGATTAATTTTAATACGCATATTAACTATGTTAGAAGAGTTTAAAATTAGTTTTATATGTCAAAATTAATTACATTATAAAAAGATGGTAAAATAAATAGTTTTCGGTAGATGTGAAGCAAATTTGATACTTCACTTCATCAAATTTGATAAATGCAAAATGCCTGATGATTGAATACTACATTTCGGAAGTCATCATTATTTGATGCATCAGTTTCAAAGCAAATTTTCAACGGAGGCAGCTTTTTAACGAGAACCATAATTTTTTATTATTTTAATATTTGTATCTACCAAAACTATTAAGTCTTCTTTTTTATATATAGAGTAGAATTAGGTTTAAGTTCTTAAACATAATAAAATTGTTTTAGAATTCTGTCCAAATCATGTAAAATTAAAAATATAAAGAAATTAAATATCATTCCCATTCATGATAAGTGTCCCTCTCAACTCAAGAGAGTATTTAAAAGAGAGGCTAGTAACGGTCACATAATCCTGGTCGACCAGGTGCACCAAGATAGTGAGCCAAGTCTTTCTAAAACTTAAAAGCCCATTAATTATAATCCTTCAGCCATAGAGGTGTTTGTGTCTTCTTTTTGGGCCTGATTTGGTGTGTTGTTCGGCTGTTGGGTTGGTATCATGATATGATTGTTAAAAATAACCATTTTTTTCTTGCCTATTATTGTCTAATTAATATTTTAACATATGTATTGTATAAATTAAATATTTATTATACATAAATAAAATTTATAGTAAATTATATATGTAAATAAATATTACATTTGAATATGTAAATTATATTATATTTAAAATTTGTACAAATAAATATTTTTAAACAAATATATTATATTTAATATTTATGATAAATAATTCATGTTCCAATGTAAGACTATTTTTAATATTAAGTTTTTTTTTTAGAATTAGATATGGGAAATATAAACTGAAATAAAAGAAAATTTAGAAAAAGATCCTAAAAATATTTTCATTGACGCAAGTAGTTATTTCTATGACAATGAGTTGAAACTAATTGTAACTTGGTCTTTTATAGTAATTCTATGGTGATTTACAAATCAAAATAATGATATGATCTTTTACAAGATATTAGAATGTGAGTTTGATTTTAATTTAACTTAATTTGTAAGGTGAACATTATTTTTCACTAATATAATAAGTTTTGATTATATCACTACTATGAGTGGTTTGATAGCCGCTCAATAACAAGGATCATTTCGATTCCATTAGGAATGAGGATTCGAAATATCACACATTGATCAATCAAAGAGAAATTCAACAATTAAAAGAAAGATCGATTCTTTGTCGGGATCCTTCCTTTCTTTAAACGGAACGAACAGAGATAGAATCAGAGCGATTCCCTAAAATCCTTTCTAGATATTCCTCAATGTGCCCACTATTCATGGAACGTGAGTGTGATACAATAAACTCAACATCAATTGGTAATATAATAATCGTTAGAAAAAGGAGATGATATACTATAATATCACTTATGAAAGGGATTATGAACTTAACTCAATATTATAAAACTAATTTGTAAGATGAAAATTGTTCATCACTTATATATTATATGTTATCCTTGAATGCTAAAAGTACAACATGATATGAACTCTCGAAGTTTGCAATGTATTATCCTAAAAGACTCTCACGCAAGTCCCTCATGATATAACAAGATTTTCTTTATATTAGACTGAGTCCCTCTAGATACAACAAGATCTTCTTAAATTGAGGATACAAAACTAATAAGTTCCTCACCTAAAAAAGTAAAAAGTGAGTAGTGTTCAGTGCATCTGCTACTGTTAATTCTTAATATTTATAGAAAGGAAATACGGATTGTTGTGGTTATAATTAAACATGAGAATTTAAAATAATTAATTTTAAAATATTTCATAATTTAAAATTAATTAAAACCACAATATTCAGACTTTTAAATCTTATTAAAATCAATATTAATTAACCTTTAAAACTTGTAATTAATAAAAATAATAATTTTAAAAATAAATTAAAAATAATTTTATCAATAAATTTACATTTTGAAATATTTCAAAATATACCACTACTAAAAAAACAGATGTTTAGTGCAGTTTATTCTAGCAGTTTAAATAAACTGTCAAAAAAGTATTATAATTTTGGTTATCAATATCATATTTTTGGTAGATAACCACCAGACATGTTTATATTTTATAGTTATTTTAAACTGCCATAATGTTTTAAATATATATTTTTCCATCTACTCAAGTTTCCTCCCACTTGTATCCTCTGTGTCTTAACATATTTATCTTATCTAATAAAAAACAAAAATAAATATTAAAAGTGAAATTTTAAAAAACTTATATATTTATATATACAATAACATTTCTTATCTTATTTTACCCATATATCATTAATTAAAGTTTAAAAACTTATATATTCTTAATCAATTAAAAATCATAAAAATTATTTCATATAAATTTTTTAAATAATTATAATTATAATTATTATAAAAATTAGTAAAATTAACGCACCATTAATTAGATAATAATATAAATATAGACAAAGGCTAGTATGCGTACATAATCATATCACCTACATGCCTGAATTTTAATTAGTTATCAGATAATAATTAAATAATTAATGTGTAAGATTGGTGATGGAATACTGAATATGAGTAACACCATAATATTGTTTAAATTGCGGAAAAAAATGAAAAAATTTCATATGTTGAATAGATGACGAGGAAATATAATTTTTCATGTACAAATTAATTTTATATATAATTTTTTTCTCTTCTTTATTTTTGGTTTATCCTTCTCTCTCCTCGTGAATGTTTTATTTCTTTTTCTTATATATTATTATTTGGATATAATGGTAAAATACTGTATGTGTAAAATTTTTACATTATCATCCGATTAAAAATCACAATTTAAATAATTTTTAAATTAATTATTATAAAAAAATCAACAAACAGATGATAAAATAAAAATATATTACACATCTTCTATATTTGTTATCTCTTTCATATATTCTCTTTATCTTTCTTTCATATTATTATATTCTCTCTCTCTTCTTTTAATTTTTCTTAGTCTACTGTTTCTTTCATTTATGTTCTCTCGTTCTGTCTCTCTCTTTTTCATCTGTTTTATCTTTCTCTTTCTCACAGTCACTTTCATGTTAATAATAATAATAATAATAATAATAATAATAATAATAATTATTATTATTATTAGTATTTTAATATGTATATTTTACGTGCTAAATATTTATTATATATATAAAAAAACTATAATTAATTATATAAACAAATAAATACTACATGTGTAAATTATATTTAAAATTTTTATATTTTGAAACATACAAATTATACTTTTACTTTATGATAAGTAATTTAAACTATGACACATGATTATTTATACTTACTGATATTTTTTTTATACAAATATAATTTAATTTATAAATAGATATTATAAAAAAATATAATTAAATAAAAAGTTATAAAAATCTATAAAATCACTTCAATTAAAAACTAATCCTTAAAAATGTTTTTGGGAAAGATAATTTTTTGTGTTAAAAAAATTGAATAACTAAAAAAATAATTTAGATAAAAAATTAAAAAATATTTAAAAATATTTTTATTGAAGAATAACATATAAAAATGTTCTCACAAGATAACTATTTATATTTAATATATAAAAATTGATTTAATTTTTATTTATCATAATTATTTGTGAATTATATTTTAATAATTTAAATAAATTATTAATAAATAAAATAATTTTTATATTATAATATAAATTATTTATCATAAATCTAAAATATTTTTTTTTATTTCATATTTTAAATATCAACCGTTATATATTAAACAAATTATTTTATGTAAGAACATTTTTATAAATTTTTCTTAATCAAAAGAGATTTTAGAAATTCTTTTAACTTTTTATTTAACTCAATTTTTTCCTTATCATAATTATTTATGAATTATTTATTAATATTTTTAAAATTAATAATCAATAAATAAAATAATTTTATATTATAATATAAATTATTTATCATAAATATAAAATTTATTTATATATTAAAAATATTTTTTTATACAATAAATAATTAACATAATTATACATGTCAAAATAGTAGTTTATATATTTAAATATAATATTTATATATATATATATAATTTATTATAAAATTTAATTATTATATAATAATAAATATTTATCTGTAAAATATGAATAAAAAATATATATAACCGAAACCGATTGTGTATAATGATTAGACTTAAATCTAAACATTATTATCTAAAACTGAAACTTTAATTATTTTATGTTATATCATTGTTTTTTATAGTATATGTAATTTTAATATGAATAAAAAATTTTAACTTTTTTTTTATAGGTGAAGAATAAAACATATTTTACTCTAAAAATAATGTTAAATTCACTTTCAATATTTTACTTTGACTTATTGTTTGATTTCATGGGGTGGTTAGTGAGGTTAACTGCGAATAAGCAAAGGATGTCATTTATGTTTATTGTGTTGATTTTATTTCCCAAAGGATCTGTTGTTTGCTTTCTCACTTTATCCTATTGTTCCATTCGTTTAATTATTTTGAATTTGCAGAAATCCAATTTGGTAGAGTTTTAGTTTGTACCAATATGGTATATAGCATGGTTCATTAAGCATGTTGATAGAAATTGAACTTTCTGATAGTATATGAAAAATATTATTTTGGAAGAGATAAATTCACACTTGTGTCATTTCTATACTTGTACTTTGGTTGACACAAAGGAGTTATAGCTCCTTGCTGGGTGTGGGGGTTTCTCCTACTTTTTGGCCATTTTACTTTAGAGAGAGAGAGAGAGGGTTTTCTTCTTTTTTCAGTTGAACGGCTGTTACTTATAGAGTGTCGGGGTTGGGTTTTGGATTTGGAATTATTATTTTATGAATCGTGGCCCGGATTAGTATTGTGGACACGTGTCAACTGTTGTTAAGTGGTTCAGGTAAGAAACCGCCTTTCAAGATACACTAGATCCGAGCCGTGCATGAACATAAATATGTAACGTAAGAAGAGGGGATAGTATAGTATTCATATTTTTCAAGAAAGAAAAGTCTAATTTATTATAAAAATAATATTGTGCTTTAATATAGAATCTTTATTTTAAATTAAAAATGTAATTTATATGTTTAAAAATATTTATTTTTTAAATTTTAAATATAATAAATTTTTATATATTAAATACAATCGATTATCTTATTTGAAAATATATTTAAAGTTTTTTTTTATGTGGGAGATTTTTAGAGTTTTTTAAATTTTTTATCTAACTAGTATTTTAGTATGTGCATTTCACGTGCTAAATATTTATTATATATAACAAAAAAACTATAATCAATTATATAAACAAATAAATACTACATTTGAATATATAAATTATATTTAAAATTTTTATATTTTGAAATATATAAATTATATTTTTGTTATACTTAAATTCATGTGGCACATCTGAACTACTAATATATAAAGAGAATATCACTTTTAATAATTACATTTGGTTTCCATTTTTACATGAACTATTTTATCCTTTGTTTATTTTTTGATAACTATATTTTTTTATGAGTAACTTCTTATTCTTTTCCTTATTTATTTATTTATTTATTTTAATACAATACAGGCACAAAGTGCCTTTTTCTTGCTAATTTGAAATTTTAAATCAATAGTAAATACATCTTTATTTTCTCACCTTTTTTATTTTTAGAGAAGTTAAATTGTGACACCCTTTACCTCACATACTTAATACACAATAAATATAAAGTACATTCCTGAGTAAATAAAACTTTCTTAAAAATAAGGTTCCAAAACACGAGTTCAC
Source organism: Cajanus cajan (assembly GCF_000230855.2). Lineage (NCBI taxonomy): Eukaryota > Viridiplantae > Streptophyta > Magnoliopsida > Fabales > Fabaceae > Cajanus > Cajanus cajan. The sequence continues at coordinate 16,168,993 of NC_138525.1, forward strand.
ATTCATATTTCGCAAATCACAGTCCAATGCAAAAGTGATGACAAAATAAAACATCAATCTTTCCAAAACACAATAATAGTAATGAAACTCCAATGCTAAACCTAGCTAAGCCCCGATGTCACATATCCTATCAGAGCATGCCCAACTGAAGCCTAAGCCTCATCACCAATATCCTCATGCTGATGACCACCTGCAATACAATTTAAACACATACAAAGAACAACAAGGGAGTGAGAAATATCTCACTCGGTTCCAGGTGTAGAAATAAAGGTTAGATAGCACACACACAACAAACATAAGTCACATGTAAACAATACACATACACAATCAATATCACATGCACATTCATTTATCATGCAATGATGTCTTGGACTCGACTCGTAAATGCATGCATATGGCGCCATACGAAAGTTTCACATTTCTCATCATTTCATCACATCGCTTGTTACATCACTAGTATGCGGCCTAAGAGGCACACCTGAAATAAGTCATTTCATGACTTAGCTTGTTACATCACTAGTGACCTTAAGGTACACCTTGTTAGCTTGTTACATCACTGATGACCCTAAGGTACACCTTGTTAGCTTGTTACATCACTGGTGACCCTAAGGTACACCTTGTTAGCTTGTTACATCATTGGTATGCGGCCTAAGCGACACACCTAGAATTGATCATATATGCACATGATGCATGTCACACATTTACTATTTCATTAACTCAACATTTCACTTGTCATGGAATTTCATGTCTCATATCATCACATTTCACATTCTCATTCACATCATGTCTCATGTCACTTGTTCATATTTTACATAGTCATATTCATAATTGTTCCTTCTGTACAAGTACCCACAGAGCACTCTAATTCATTTCAAAACTTATCTAATTTTGAAATCAAATACATATTTACACTTTACATCACACAAGGAACACAACAGAACAATCAGAAGGAAAAACAGAAAACATTCATATTTGGTCTATTTCTCATAGGGTTCTCTCAAAAACCCATAGAGCACTCTAATTCATATCAAAACTTGTTTACTTTTAAAATTAATCACATATTCATACATCACATTCAACAAGAAACACAATAGAATAATCAGAAAGCAAAACAAAAAATATTCATATTTTGCCCGTTCCTATAAACATGCATCAAGCAAGGGATTGTGAGTCAATCTAGCTACCCAACAATTATTCCTATACCTCCGAGCGAGGTTTCTCACTCCCCCCTTACCTGGATAAGCAGAAGGCAAAGCTAGAGCGAAATATGGTTGATCTCTTTCTCTTGGTTCTCCTTGGTCTCCAGAGAGTGTGTCCAGAAATAGTATCAAAGTGCTCTATTTATAGATTTCAAGAGTGGCCAGAACGACCCGTTTCAGATCCGAATCCCGTTTTGGATCCTTTCATCAGGTGAAAAATTCACATCTGGAACGGCTCGTTCTCAAACCAGAACAGCCCGTTCCGGAGATGAGTTTTAACTCACACGTCCATATTTGGAACGGCTCGTTCTCAACTTTGGAACGACCCGTTCCCAACTAGGGTTATAGGCTATTTTGGTGGTTTGGAACGACTCGTTCTAGATTGGGAACGTCCCGTTCTGGGCTACCAAAAATAGGTCTTTTTTAGTAGTTTAGAACGGTCCATTCCAGTTTGGGAACGACTTGTTCTAGGATACTAAATCACCCTTAATAAAAAGTATGAAAACTACGGTGTTACATAAATCCTATTTTGAGAAGATAATAATAAAAATACAAGAAATATTTTTTTTATCGATTTATTTAAATATTTTATACATTTTTCCTTTAATGTCTTTCATTAAAAACAATTTTGTTATTTTAATAAAAATAAAATGTGTCAAAAAAAATATTTTTAATTTGTTTTCACTTGACAAGGTTTTTTTATATTTTATACAGAAAGGAGGTGTCAAGCCTGGGTTAATCTCTTTCCCTAACCTTTGTATTCACTTTTGACATATATGAGATTGAATTTCAGAAATTTCTCTCTCTCTTAAGAGTCCCTAAGCCATGGAGAAACCTCTCCCCTTAAGAACCTTCACAAAGGAATCCTTCATTTGTGCCTTGGTTCTCTAAATCTTCTTCTTCTTCAAGAAGAAACTGCACCATTGTTGCTTCCTTCTCAAACTTTTTGGAGCTTGAACATTCGATCCGAGTTCATCCTACATCCTCAAGAGAAGATTGGACACAGAAGATGGAGCTTGAAAGAAAACCTCAATCACTCCTACAAGCCTCTTCCATCATTTTTGGTATCTAGAGCCATGGTTGCTCTTGAGGTTATGTGTATCTTTTTCTTCTCCTCATTTTCGATCATGTGTTGTCTTCCTTATTGTCTTGTGTTGTTTCTTGAATAGATCTAATTTTTGAACATATATTGATAGATCTATATGTCTCATTGTGTAACGACCCGCCATGGCCGCTACACTGCGCAACACACTTTTAACTACACATATACATATACTGAAACAGTAATATAATATAAACACATCTACATCTCATAAATATTTAGAACTATATATGTTGCTGGTCTAGCAACTATATACAAATATATAGATAAGTATCTACCAATAATCGGTAGTCTACAAAATAAAAACTAACTCCAAACACCACATGTGGCTCCACTACTACTCTCCAGCCTATCCCTACCCTGCTCTCATACAATGTATGATCATCGCAGTCCAAATCATATGGAAACATGCAAGGGTAAACTAGGTAAAATAAAAAACTCAAATAATTAATTATGCAACACATCAACACATAAATTCATTTTCACATTCAACACCAGCAACAAACAACACATATACTACACATCTTAACATCACTTCAACAATACAACACGAATCAACATTGTATCAACACATATGCATCGTCAGACATTTCAACTCGGAGATCTCCTACAACACAAGGTGAGCAGTCTAAGTGGATAGGCCCTACCAAACCGACAACACAGAACCTTTTTGGGCTTGTTAGGTAAACAACAAATTTGGATAACAATCCACAACACGATAACGATTTCTCAGACTTTGCCACTTAAACAAGGAAGTATAGTACTATGTCAGGTTAGGAAAGCTGGGTTTAGGCCTACCACGTCATTAGCTAGCTCAACTAAGTCACCTATGGGATTAGCCTACTGAATATCCTCCAAATACTACAACCCTCTGATACTCGGTTAGGAACTAAGTTCCCGACTTCGTACTTTACTTGAATTGATCGCTTATAATCAGTATAGCTCGACCTGGCCCATATACCGTGGTCGCTTTATACATGTGTGTCTCGACCTTGCCCACACACGGAATCAACTAAGTCCTAGAGGAGAACAACGCATCATCCACTCCAAGAGACAACTTCTCGAGGAGGATTTTTCAACAAATTGTACTCTCAGAGCACCACAACTATCTCAATCCGCACAATGGGATGAGAAATTTCGAAAACATATATTTTAGTCCTAGTGATCAAAAACTCATCATCATAGCTCAATCAACACACAACTCAACAACACATTTCAACTCCACAACTCAAAATAACAACTCAACAACTCATTATATTTTCAGCACAACAACTTAATCAACACACAACTTTTCAACTGATATCATCTTTTACTCAACTACTCAACTTCACAATTAGTTTACAACACTATGCTCAACATGCAGCTCAATATCTCGCAACTCAATCATCACTATTTATATTTGACTTTCTACTCATCATATGTCTCAATGTAACTATACAATTCCACAACACAATTATCAACATATAACCCATCAACATATACAACACCTAAAGTTCCTTATCATACAATATTTCTACACTTATTCATCATCATTTAACAATAAGACAACTCAACCAACAAGCTTTAGACATATAAGTCATTCACCAAGCGAACAACCAACTCATTCAGAAAAGAAATTTATCAGAGTTCCCACGCTCAGCCCAGAAACCCATGCTCAGCCTCAGCCTTCTAGACGCACAACTCAGCTCCCACGCTAAGCCTAGAATCCCATGCTCAGCGTTAACCTTCCAGAAACACAACTCACTCCCACGCTAAGCGCTGGATCCCACGCTTAGCCTCAAAATTTTAGCAGCATTCAAAATTTCCAGGTTAAGCCCCAAAATCCTAGGCTTAGCATCCCAAACCCAGAAAATTCATACCAAGAGATGAACAACTCAAATCTCCCAATCCCCTCATTCCATGCAATGATCAAGACATGCAACCCCCAAATACTTCAAGTATTAACATCATATAATTCAGAAAATCAAAGAAAAAGGACATGCATCCACAAAGATTCAAGAAGATCATCAATTTTCAACTTTGCTTCAATAACAACAAAACCCCCATTTCCACACAAAACCCCTTTGAATCCTCTTCACATTTTGTATATTTCACAAATCTACCAACATAATCCTTCAATTCATTCAATAACACCACACTTTTGAACCCAAAACTCCAAAATCCAAGCTTCCCTTACCTTGGAATGGAGTAAACGACGAACTTCGCACGTCTTTGAGTTTTAAGGAGATGAAGAATGGTTGATGGACAACCTTGGTGCTCACCACCTCATCCTTGGAGAAAAGAAATCAAAAATCAAGGTTTAGAGACTTGAGAGAAAAATGAAAGTGAAGGAGGTTTAGGGTTCTTACACATTGTTTGTTTGGTTCATTACTTTGTTTGTTCCTTGAATCTTGAACCAAACTGTGGAAGAACATATGCATAAAGTTTTGATGATGCCAAAGTATTGAAGAAAATAAAGGTCAAGTTAAAGCAAGTTGATCAATAAGCAAAATCTCAATTTATAACTAGATAAGTCTTGACTACTTAACTTAGTATGTAAAATGAACTTTTAGAATTTGCAAAAATTTCACTTGACCATTAAAATAAGGATTTCAAGAAAACCTAAACTTAATCTTTTTGAATATAAGAATAGGTTGTTTGAAAAGAAAGCAAAGAGTATTCAAAAGATTAAACAAAAATATTTTAACTGAAAAATAAAAATTTTCTATATCTTAAGATTTCATAAACTAATTCAGTAATATCTATATGGTAAAATGTGAATATAATATATATATATATATATATATATATATATAATTTATTATAAAATCAATTATTATATAATAATAAATATTTATCTGTAAAATATGAATTAGAAATATATATAGCCAACTGTGTATAATATATAGCAATGATTAGACTTAAATCTAGACATCATGATCTAAAACTGAAACTTTGATTATTTTGTTATATAATTATTTTCTATATAGTATATGTAATTTTAATATAAATTAAAATATTTAACTTTTTTATAGGTGAAGAATAAAAAACATTTTTCTTTAAAAATAATGTTAAATTCACTTTCAATATTTTACTTATATTTTTATCTCATGGTAATTTTTATTATTATTTTAAAATAAAGATAAAAACAATCCCAACATTATAGAAATAAGACAAAAAATATTTCTGAAAAAAAGTCTTTAAATATTTTAAAATAATTAAATTTATTTTTAATATATTTATATCTTTATTTAAAAATAATATTAAAATATTATTTATTATTATTATTAAAGAGGTCGAGACACTTCGTGTCTTGAATAATTATACACAAACAACATATTATAAGAATGTTGCATATAGTTATTCAGAGAAGATATAATATATATATATATATATATATATATATATATATATATATATTATATTTGAGGGTATAATAATCCACTAAAAAGTGGAGAGTAAAAGCGATTACATGTCTCCATATCCTCTTTATAATATTTATAGATTATTATGTATCTGTTTATTAAATTTGTTAATTTTTTTAATTTATCTAAATTATAAAGACGTTCTCGAACTTAGAAGCTTGTTCATATTGTTTCAATCATCTATTACTATGTTCACTTCGACGAAGAGAATTTGTTAATATTCGTAAAGATCAAGACATAAAATAATGAATGTGGCAACTTAATTAGTTTCTGAGTACGATTTCTATATGATCAAGAACGTAATGAATGTGAGATTGTGAGGTAATAAATCGACTATAGGTTAAATCTATTGTGTGCAGTAGTAGTAGTACGGCCGGTGAAGTTAACAAAACTCTCATTTTTAGGTCCCTTAAAAAAAATATTTAATAATAATATTTATATAATTATTTTTAAAGTTTTATAACTTAAAAATTATTTTTTTTTTCATTCTTAAAAATTTACTTTAAAAAGTCTATTTCTAAAATATATACAATATAATTATTTTTTAAATATTCATAATATTTTAATTTTTTATTAAAAGATATCATTATTAATTTAAAAAAATCTTATTTAAAATTTATTTAAAGTCTAATAATATGACTATTTTTTTTTTTTACATATACAAGAAATATCTCAATCAAATTGTGACATTGTTGTTAACTTGATCATTTTATGAAATTTCCAACTTTAATACTCTTTGAAGCAAAATAACCATGATTAAGACAAAACAATCGACCTTAAGTTCAAAGAACACTGTAATAGGCTCTTAATCTTTGATGAGAAATTGATGCTCTTCATGTGTCTTTTACAAGCGAGAGAAACGTGCACCTTATTTTATTATAAAATCAACTTCTTATTATACAAATTCTTAATAGACAAGGTAATCACCAAAAGAAAGAAGAAAAAAAACTCAGACTCGATCGGAAAATACTACTATTATACAACATTCAACTTCTACCATCTGTAGTTAGGTTTCCTTTTAAATTCAAAGAGAGTTAAAAAGAATAAAACATTAAAAAAAAAAAAAAATCTTTCAAGTTTGTAAGGATTGAAAGGCTCTTGGAGGAGCAGGTTGGAAATATGACAACAGTCCAAATAATTTCTTGGAGTGGTAATGGAACAACCAATTGGATCGAGTTTTTGTTCCATTTTATATCATGATAAAGTCAATCACAAGATTATTAGTTATTAAAAACTATTATTTATAAGAGAAGAGGTCAATTTAGCCACGACAGAAACAATTGTTTTCTCTTTGACAGAAGATCTTCCATGACTATCACTTTAATCCTATATTAATTCATCTTACAAGGATCACTGTTATAAAATGTTGTCATTATCTTGGATCAACATTTCGTACGCAATAAGTAAAGTCCTTGTAGTGTACAAAGGAAAATTCATGGAAGTTTGGAATTACAAGGACATTATCATTACTTAATTATAAAAACGACTTTATGAGGGTTAGACAATAGGCATTAAGAGTGACAATTTCTGTCGCTTAAAACCACATTGATTGGGTGATTAATTAAACCAATTGATTAATTTGTTGGATTACTACCTCCTATCTTATATAAAAGAATTAATTACGTAATTCATTAAGATTAAGAAAATAATTAATTAAATTAATAATAATAAATTTATCATATATTAATATTTAATCTCTTTTTTAATTAATACTCATATATTTTTTAACTACATTTCTCTTTTAATTTATGCTTATTCTTCTCCTAATCAATTAAAATACATACTCTTCAAAAAATATTATAATTAATGCTCAAAGATATTATAATTAATGCATTTTATCAAATTAAGAGAGTATACTTTAATTAGAGATATTATAGTTTAAAAATAATTATTATATGAGACAATATCAATTATGTCTTATATAAAAAAATAAATAATAATTGTTCTAAGTTGATCATATTATCTTTATCATGAGAAACATGTCTTTATTTTGATGGAGTGTTAATAAAATTAGATTAGATCATTCAAGTTAATCTATTTAATTAGAAATAGGATCTATATGTAATTTAATTATTTTTTTAAATCTAAAATATATTGAATGTGTGACATATTCAACTTGATTTTCAATTATGCAATATACAATTTAGATCTTCTCCATTTCTTGTAGTTTCAAGAGTATAATATATTTTATGTCTTATAATAATTGTTGTTTTAAATTATTTTATACTGATAAAATAATTAATAAATACAAAATAATAATTTTATAAAATTAATTTTATAATTAATCTTCTTTAATATAAATGATGCAACACAAAATCATTTTCTAAAAATTTATGAGAAGTATAAATGAAAAAAAAAGTAATTAATATACTATATTAAAAAGTTAACATGACATTTTTTTTAATTTATTTTTTCTTCAAACACAATATTTATTATAAAATAAAAAAGCACATTAAATATCATTCATGAAAATATTAATGTCTTACATACACTCAAAACTTTAGTAATGGACATTATTATCCAAAATAAAAAATTTATTTATTTTTTCTTCAAAAACAATTTTATTATAAAATAAAAAAGTACATTAAATATCATTCATGAAAATATTAATGTCTTACATAACACTCAAAACTTTAGTAATGGACACTTTAAAGATCTAGAATCCAAAATCCAAAATAAATAATGACTGTTAAAGGTCAATATATATTATCCAATACACAATCAACTTGCACATAACTAAGTTTAACTCAACTAATTAAAAAATGTAAGTTGTTATAACTCCTTATACTTCAAAATATTTGCCGGTGATCACTACTTTATCAACCACTTGTGATTGTCTTTGAAACCACAACCCAACTTCCATACATATATATCAACCTACATCATTCATATCGAATGATAAAATTTCAAATAATACTACGTACTTCACCTTAAGATAGTCAAATTAGTAGAGTTTATATATATATATATACTTTTAAATATCCCATGATTTATAAATTATTGATCAACATCTTAAAACTGAGTGAAATTTTGATATCACTGATCCAATTATCCACAAAATCACTTTTTCTTCCACTTACTACATAATAAATAAATAACTTCCCAATGCATGCATGGATATGCATCCCACCATATGATGCAAAGTGCAACATCTACACCTGGAAAATATTTATAGAATAACTACAAATCAACTTCTACAAAAGAATAAGAAAATATAAAATTAGTGGAAACAAAACTGTCATAACATTTTCAATATCTTATATCTTTTATAGACACAGCCTAGCGTTAATGCAAAGAATGTAATAGGGGACAAAGATTCGTGCAAGGATGGTAGGCAGTATAGATTGACATAACGATTGAAAGGGCCCCTATGAAAAACACTATATAACTAATTGTACAGTAGAGTAGTACCCATGTACTTAATAATTAAACAGTTTTTTTATTTTTAGTTTAATTACTTTTTTATTTTATAATTTTATCAACTTTACATTTTTATCCTGTAACTAAAAATATTTTATTTTATTTACATTTTTTTTATTTAAAACATGAATATCTTTTATTAGAGATGTTTGAATCATGTGAGATAATAAGTATTTAATATTCTTGCATGTTGAAGATTCAAAATTATTAGTTGAGTTAAAAAAAATTACCGGTTAATTCACATGCTATTATTTAATTTTAAGTTATTACTATTGCATGCTTGAATAAAGGCACCAAAACTGTTTTAACATTGATAATTATCATTTTTTTTATGATATTTGATTGTGTTAGATTTTAATTTCCCTTTACTAAGAACAAGGACAGGTGAGTGTAGAGAAGCACCGAAGAAATGGGACTCAACAACTGTGTCGTACAAATCATGTTACCCACTCTTAGTACTTTCCACTTGACGCGTCTCTCTTCCAATTTTGGATTTCATATTTCATGAGTCGTTTTTCTTCCTCTACCGACAACCTTTCTGTCCTTTGTTCTTTTTCCAATTAAATATCGACACCACTTTATTTTATTTGATAAAGAATATCTAATAATTGTTTTACGGAATAAAATTGAAAAGTGACTCCAATGGATATCCTACAGGTTGTCAAGTGAATCACTATGATATTGCAAGATATTTTTATTTAGTTATTGACAATGACCTTTCCTTTTAACAAAAATGTCATAAAAAATGTTGAAGCCTAGACAAAAATTATGTGAAATCTGAACTTGACTTTAAGGAAAAACTCTTATTTTTCATTGTTATACAAATTTAGGTTATCTTATTTTGAAATAAAAACTTTTAATCGATAAGTAATTCATTCCAATGAAATTGAATTTGTTTTCGTTAAACAAAGATTAGATGAGGCAAATTTAGGTTATCTTATTTACTTTACTTTTCATCATTTTTTCAGGGGCGGGAGGGAGAGTACATTACATTCCTATGTCCACATGTGAATTATATTTTAGTATTGAAATTATCAAATTTCGAAATTGAATTCAATGATGGTTTCTTGGCCTCCAATGATCAGTTTCTCCTTTCTTTTCACTGTCAATTATTATTGCACATGCCATTGTTTCTCTGGTTAAAAGTTAATCAGCTGGCATAACACCTTTCCAACCTCATCTTATTCGTGTCAAGACAAACGCTTCAAAACAATATAATTCAAGGGAAATAGAAAGAAAGAAAGCGATCACATTTTGATTTTTTTTCGAACAGCCAAAAAAATCAAATTAGCAAATAAACAAAAATTAAGATAGTAAGAGGACTAACTCACACAATAATTTTAATTTCTTATAAAAAAATTATAAATTTAATCCACACAATAGAACCTCTTTTGTTATTATTCATACTCAATAAAAAAATTAAATTTAACTCTGTACATTATACTTTTTTGTTTCATCCAAATAATCACGGTAATTTCTTTTTTGGCATTATTAATTTTAAGATTTGGCTCTGAATCTCCCGCACATTTTTCTGTCCACCTAGGAAATGTGGAAATCATAACACGGACCACGGACCAATCCCTTCGTCCTGCTTGCAATTCAGTTCTCTGGAATAAAATAAAATAAAACCTTGGTTCACAGTATTAATTAGTAAAGCAGAAAACAAAGAAAACTGGAAGGCAAAGAGGAGGTTCTGAACACTGAAAATGAAATCATCTTTACAAAATATAATGCTCATTATGTTCACATCATCATCAGGAGCTAAACAAAAACTTCTAAACATACGCATCCAAAACTTACTCAGCTCTTTCGCTATATACAAACTTATACTTTGTTACAACATTAATCGTGCACAAAAAAAAAAAAAAAAAAAAAAAAAATTTCCCTCCTTCTGGTTATTTAAAAAAGTACATTCTAATTACACTTGAATTTCCTTGTTGGTTGCTTCACATCTGTACGTTCGGACCACTCGTCTGTTGAATTCAATCATCCGAAGCAGCAGAGAAATGAAGGTTTGTATATAGCTATGATACAGTTTTTGATATTTAGAAGTGGAGTTTTATTTGACCAAAAATAAAGGTGTTTATGTTTGTTTTTTGGTCAGGAATCTAAAGAGAAAGGTGTTTGCAAGAGATCATAAGGTGCCCAAAGTGCATCCAAAGGACAAGGCCTATTAGCGTCCAACCTGACCCAAGGTTTCCCCTTGCCACTCCAATGCAACAAACTAACAGGACCAGGGTGGAGATCCCGACACAGACCACGAAAGTTGTCCCCTCCGAGACCGTGCTGGTTCCACCTATGATCCACGGGAACAATGTTCCCAGCAAACACAAGCAAAAACGGGGGCAACGACCCCAGTTCGTAGATTCTCATCCTCTTCTGCACCTCCATCCACTCCTCAATCTTCGTGGTGTAGTCCCCCAGGCGCCACCGCTCCAGGTGGATGACCATGACCCCCGTGTTGAAGTAGCAGGCGTTCCGGTCGGCGAAGGTGAGAGAGAGAGAAGGGTTGGACCAGAAGGTGGGGGTGAAGTAGGAGGTGAAATTGGCGTTGCAGTACTCGGGTGCCGCCAAGACTGCGTTTTTGTGTAAGGGGGTTTTCGCGAGCTTGGCGATGTCGTCGACGAGTACGAGGTCGGAGTCGAGGTATACGACGCGCTTCACGCAGAGGGGGAGGAGGTTGGGGAGGTAGCTGCGGGCGTAGTTGAGGGGGCAATCGAGTGCGGCGCGGATGGAGGTGGAGATGAGCCCCGCAACGACGTCGTGGCGGAAGGGGTAGAGATGGAAGTTTAGGTAGGGGAAGGTGGTGGAGATTGTGGAGTGGAGGAGGGTGGTGCTGTTGGAGGAGGCTACGAAGTGGAAGAAGATGTTTTGGGGGCATGACGAGTGTTGGAGGACGGACAGGATGGCCGCCATGGATCCTCGGAGGTAGGTTCTGTCGAGGGTCATTGCCACCTGTACGCCTTCCTCCGAGCAGAGGATGTCGTTTTTTTCTATTGAGGGGCAGTGTCGGGAGTTGTAGAATTCCGGGGCTTCTTTGAATTTCAGTTTGTTAGTGTTTGTGTTTGAGTTTGAGAGACATGGGGTGAAGAAGAGGGAGAGAGTGATGGGAAGTAGTAATAGTAAGTGGTTCATTGTGTGGTTGGTTGAGAATTCAGAATTCAGAATTCAGAATTGAGAATTGAGAATTGAGAATGAGAAGAGAGGGATCTATGGGTGGCTTATAATTGGATAGTGTGAGGTTTAGGACACGCTTTTGAGGTTAAAATAATGCTAAAATAAGAGAGCTAGCCTGGCTAGAGAGGGGGAATTAAGTGAGGAATATATGTGGATTGATGAAGGGGAAGTTGGTGGAATGGAATGAATGGATGGAATATGAGATTCACGTTAATTGGTTTTGTTTTTTTTAGTTTCTTTATGGGGTATGGGATGGGGACCCTTGTCAACTCTCTTCGTGTCTTCTTAACTTATGCTTTGTAATTTTATGGGCTGTGTAGTTAGTATTAATTTTGGATTGAATCTTGGATGGGAAGACCCTCATTCACTACTTCCAAATACATGGTACGTATCTGTTGTAGTGTGCAGACATGAATGGGGAAATGTATCTAATGTGACAGTCAAACAGTAAGTGTGTTAGTCTTAACAAGAAAATTAAGTACTAATAGTATGGTTGGATTCACACTAATTTATATTTTTAAATAGTCTTCACATAAAAATTAACTACGAATAGCATCTCTGGATTCACATCGATTAAAATTGAATGGAGATTGGTAAAAGTAATAATCTGATTATTTTTTAGATCAATTTTGATGTGATTCTTGTTTAAAAGTGGTGAGATCAAACATGCATTAACCGTGTGTATTTGAAACTAAGTCAATTTTGATTCACGTTTGCATGTTTGGACCATTCTCCACAGCGCACATAAATATACAAATTCGGGTTTGAGACCTGGTTTTTAATGTTTTGAAAGAAGTTAATAGCATAACTGAATAAAACTGATGTGATTTCTTACTTTATAACAGGTTTCTAAACATAAAAGTAACTTTAAGATGGATCCACATTGAGACTCCTCGATAGACATAAAACCAAACACGATATAATTAACACGCATATTACATTAATTGACATGGATTTTAGCTTTACCTTTTGAATATTATGTCTGTGTTTTTTTTGTTTTGTTTGTTCTTTCTTTTAATCAATTGTGTGATATCATTGTTCATAAAATTTGTGCGCATAATATGTGTTTGATTCAGATTTCTAAAGCCAATGGCAGTAGAAGACTTTTTTTTTTTTTTTTTCTCTTTTGATATTTGTGTCTCCAAATGTGTACTTTCTCTGTTTTTGTTTGGAAGCAATTTGGCAGAGGAAGCCCTCAAACTTCCCATTAGTAATTGAATTGAAAATTTAAAATGGTTGAGACTACTTTATGATAAAGTAACAGTGACACAACACTGGTAAAGAGCATATATCCTTGAAGGTAAACAGCAAACATATTTGCAGCGTATCTTGCATCTAACGTTGTCTTTACGGTTATCTTTATATTGCACTTGCACATTCAATGTTGTTCATGGTTCATGGTCAAGCTATGTAATTTCATTTTCATTTTTCTTTTTCCTAACAGTGGAACTATGACGCATTCATCCGAAAACTATGTCGCAGCTACCCAATCTTCCACTGGCAGCATTACCACGGAAAGATTTCTAAATTAAACAAATCCACTAGGAATGATTAAATTTACAGGAATGATGGTAATATTGAATACTCTTTTCAACACATTCTTTTCTATTAGATCAAATTTAGGTTAATATCTTATTAATAGAGTGAGACGTACATAAACTCACCGAATAAAAATGATTGAAATGAAAATAAAAGTGTGTTGTTTACATTTTCATATTTTTTATATGTTAAAAAACATAAATAGGTTTTAAGGTGATGTTTGATGTAAGAAATGTGAATGTTTAAACAGGTTTTAGATATAAAAATATAAATAGGTTTTAAGAAATGGGGATGTTTAAACATTTTCAGAAAATTTGTTAATTATTATATAATATGTTGATAGAAAACTTAAATTGTGTGTAAAAAATTTAAATTGTAATATTTTGAGACGGAGGACGTATGATAATATTAAATATGATATGGATTAAAAAGCATTACATAGCAGGGTGATAATTCTATATAAATGTAAATTATTATATTATCAAATATAGTAACGAATTAATTTAGAAAAAGTAAGCTAATGGACCAAAATTTACTCTGTCTGCAGCTTACAATGAGTCACTTTCTTAATTAGCCCAATTCAATCCTAAAATACATTTGTATTTTAATTGGCTCATTTATTTGATAGCTGGTTTATTAACGCCGTCTTCATTTAATTGACATGCTTGGTTAAAAAAAAATAATAAAATAATATTCACTGGCAATAGTATCAGTAACGGATTTTGTGTGTTAGATTTACTAATGTTATTTGGACAGAGAAATTGAAATAGCTTTTTTTTTTTCTCTTCAAATTACATGACTAAAATAATTAATTTTAAATTTGATAGAGCCAAAACAAATGTATTTCATAATTAAGGAACTAAATACATATTTAAATTTAATTAAGTTTATCTTTTGAAAATTTCAACATACAAAAGTTTATAAATACACACTCGTACGAAGGCAAATGTCAACGATTTTCCAATATGTCGTCTACACGAACAGAAGTGGAATTAATTAAAAAGAAAACCTCGTTGGTTACATGCTCTATATTTTAATTGTAGTTAATCAACCTAAGTATAATATATTAATTATGCTTACATGTTTTCGTAGTCAATGTCAACAGTATGGTCATTAATTTGGTTTGCTTATAGATTCAAACTCCGTCAGCACATAGACCAATATAATAAGTACTTCTCGATCTCGAGTGATTATTATCATTATTAAGGGAATGGGAACCAATGCTTCATTAATTCAATTAAAATGATCTTCTAACCCTGAAGTTATACCCCACTAACACCATCAAGACTCATTTAATTATTTTATGAAAAATGTTAGACATGAGATCCATAAACTAGTGTTGCTCTCGTACTCAATCTTAGGAACCTTAAAATACAATGAAATCGAGTAAGAAAAAGTGGAACGCAACACGTACGTAGTTTGCAAGCATCAGAACCTTTTAATCACGTTTGACACATTGCAGCATCTTCATTACTTGTCTAAACTTAAAAATATCAATTATATATAATTAACCATCCTTCGTTCATATGAGAAAGCATTTTTATATGAAGCTTCAAGGCACCAACCCCACATGAAAAGAAAATAAATACATATTATAAGGAAATACCGCCAATGACATATATTTCGAATAAGAGAAGAATTTGTGAGCCTTTGCCGGTGTCAGAAAAAAAGGACAAATATTACATTATGAATGGCAACAAAGGATTGAACTTAGGTTTGAAGTTTGAAACTATGAAGTGAAACCGCGTAAAAAGCACGTGGTCGTACACAAAGGAAGACAAGTTTTCTGTGTTTGGCCCCTGCACTGGAATCATTTTTTTTTTCATTTATATTTTGTTTTTTTCCCAAGAAAAATCACTAAAGTTCAAAACATAGGGTCACTATTCACCGGCATTTGAATCACAACCGAAAAAGTATAACACGCTTGACCTCACAATGGTCTCAAAAGTCATGTGTTTAAATTTATGAGTTGGTTATTGGTCTACATACTCAAGCCATACCACTCTGGCTGTTCAATGTTCAAACTATGACATGTACACTTTCTATTTTCCATTTAACTTTAACCGTACCTTAGTTCATGTACGTATATATTGTCGGTGCTATGCTTAGAGCAACCCAATCAAATTCATTTCATGGCACAAATTTATTTTTATTAAAAAATTTAAATTTCAGATCAACTAATAATAAAGCTAAAACATAATACATTATAAATAAAAATAATTATCATCTTACACAGCAGTGTTATAAAATTTTGTTATATTTAAAACTCACATTTTATAATAATATCATATTCTATCTTAAGCTTATTTTTGGTAAGGGAGGATATTTAAATTCTTGAGCAAAACTAAGAGTCAAAGCTTGATCAAATCGATTATGAGGCTACTCCTGTTTTATTATTTGTTCATGAGTTTTGGTATTTCTTGTAACACTTGAATATATCTCTTCGCCGATAGAGAAAGAAAAAAAAGTTGTTTAGTTTAGACTATTGAAGAGTCTAGTTGATGGATGGCGTAGTTCTGCTTTTACTTTTTTAGTGAATAAGTACGCGCAAGTACTGGTGAGAATTGGTGCCAACCATGCATGTCGAAAAAGTACAAAAATCCAACATTTTCCCATTACAGCATTACGAGTAGGAGTGGGTCGCATTCACCATGCAGTCATGCAGACGGATGAAAATTACATCTTTCCGATTTCTTATCTCACTTCTTCCAAATTAAGTCACATCAATTAAAATATATACATTAATTTTTCAATATTTTAATACTGTTAAAGTAATTTTTATCACTCATATTGTTCACAAGTAAATATCAGTCACCTCTCCTTCTTTACCTCATGACTACCACCTCTTCTCTTTTCTTGTATTTTTTACCCTTTCTTATGTTTGTTGATCCACAATCTTTTAGATAAAATATGAAAAACAAAAGAAAAATATATATAGAAAACTTACGATGATGGGATTATTTTTATAGTATTTATCTAAGGGAATATTTTATATAGATTATTTTTTATAAGATTATTACACAAGAATACTTTACAATGATGAGATATTGTCTGATTTGGGCCTAAATACTCACAGTTTTACTTTTCGTCATTATCCAATAAGTCTCTATATCATTGAAGTATGTTTGTGTTATACAAGTTGTTATTTCTTATCTTATTTTATTGATATGGGACTTGTTTGTATCCTAACATACAACTATGGATGAATATATGAACACAAAAAATAAAATAAAAAAGTATATAAACACGTTAATTTTGTCCACATTTGTAAAGTAAATTAATTTAATCTTATAAAACAAGTTTATTATTTTTAAAAAGTAAATTCATTAAATCTTATAAAACTATCTATTTGAGATTAAAATTGTTTTTATTTATACATTATTGTGATTATTTGATGTAAAATTTTCATATATTATCATAAAAATATATAAGGCGATGGTAAGTGCATTTATTTATTTAAACCCTTGTTTATATAGGTAGATAATGATAAAGATAAGTTACTCCACAACAACTTAAGATTTTAAATCCAGATAGTTCAGACCTTTGAGCAAAAGCGGAATTCAAACACACTGAACCAAAGATCATCTATTAATCATAGTTAAGTAAATAATTTATATGATCCGATCATAATTTTTGAGTTGAATAAAGAAAAAAAAAAGAAGATAAACTTGTCCCCGACTCCTTCGACACTTACCCCTGCTTCATTTTATTTTGATGTAAATATTCATCATATCCGTGTCTAATCAATTAGAAGTAATTTTAGAATTCATAATCATCTATATGGAATAGACAATAATAGAATGAAAGGGAAAAAAGAAATCTGATTGTTTAATCCAATGTATACTTGAAACAGAAGGGAAGAGAGAGACAAGGGCAAATTTAGAAAGCAAGGAAGAAGGAAAGTTAACCAAATTTTTAATGGTTTTATTAATAATAAAATTGTATTTATAATTAAAAATTGATTTTTATGTAATTGAAGTAGTACAAAATTTGTTTAGTAGTTTGAATCAGCATCAAATATGCGAACAAAAAATTCAAAAAATTACTATTTATAGTTTCCGAAGTGATGAACATCTCATACATCTCTGCAATGGCATTTTTTTAAGTGACCACATGTACGCGTTCGGTGGTTCTGCAATGCCATTTTACATTAGCTTTTAATGCTGAAAAGTGGCCTTACAATAGTTGCAATTTTTTTTTATACCAATGTTTTTCAGATGCAACTTTGCTCGAACTATCTAAAAGGAAAAACAAAACGTAATAAATATTTAAACATAATTATATATCTAATATTTAAATTCAAAATCACTAAATTAAATTAAAAAGAATATTAAAAAAAATTATCCACAGACAATATAAATTTTTTTTTACACAATCATCTAATTACAAATAATTATTATAGTAAAAATTTAACTTTAAAAATAATTATCTTAACAAATCATAACAATCACGAGTTCTAATTAGTTGACACTTGACTGTGTAAACAATTTTATACTAACAATATACCATCATTAAACTAAAAAAAAAAAAAAAAAATCAAATATGGAGCAATTGACCACTTGATCCATGCGTTTGTCTCATAATAGTTGCATTTGCGTATGCAAGTTTTTTTCCTTGTACCATATTGCTTAATGCTGTAGACGGTATGACACAATATTAGAGGGATTTTCGACAAGGCCCACGAACAAAAATATGATATACTCTTTAGCACCACCTACTGCTCCCAAACATATAACAAGCCATGTGATTAAAACAAAGTACTCCTTTTACATCAGGCCCAGTCAACATGCAACAAATATTATACTTCTTTTATTTTATATTTTAGAGATCGATATATTATAAAAAATATTACATATCATAACATATAAAAAATGTCATTATAATTTATATCTAAATTAATTAAGAGAATTAAGAAAGTATTAATTAATTTATTAACACCTTTATTTATTAGTTTCTCGGTCAAATTTCTGAATATTTCTGAATAAATTTATAGTTATGTTTTAACTCTCTTAATAAATATATTTTCATCAAAATTTATTATTTTGTTATTATGATTTTGTTAAAAAATATACATTTCCTTAAAGAAAAATAATAATATGAGAGGAAAAAAGTATAAATAATTGATCATATTTTCCCCGGGCCATAAGTCGGAAGCAAATGATGCAAGTAAACTAATGTCCTGAATGTAAGTTCTATAATTTTTTAATAAATCAATTATAGAAAATTAAAGGATCTTTGAAATTCATGATACTCACATAATAATAAGAAAGTGTGTACCTTTTTCTATAATGGAAATCACTGTTGACCTTTAGAGTGCTTTGATCTTCTGGAGAAGAGAACCAAGATGTTGATCCTTAGAATGAACTTCTGGAAAAGAGAATCAAGATTTCACTCCCTTTGACTTTTCTTTCTACTTTCTCTATCTTTCGTGATAGCTAAGGTTTGAGAGAATACTTTTTGTCAAAAGTGTGAACCTTGTCTCACATTAGTAAATATTTATAACTCCTAAAAATTATTATTTCCATCAAATAATAATTATTCTCATAAATATTTCATTAAACTTATTTATAATTTAATCTTTAATTATTTAATTATTTATTTATTAATCTTTTTACATATTATATATTTTTCACGTGAGACATAATATCTTACACTGAATTCAAAAGAAAAGAAGAAAAAAGGCTTTGTCCCAGAAAGGCTGTCATTGAAATGACTTTGAATTTTATAGACAAAGAAAAAGATACTTACAATTTTATTGGCCAAGAAAAAGATACTTCGATTTTTAATTTCACATACGTGAATGACTTTTCACTTTATAAGTAAAATAATTTCAAGGTGTAAGAGAAGCTATGAACCAAATGTTGCGGTAGTTAACACATCTGTCGCCCGATATAAACAAAAGATATTAAGCCAAGGTTTACCATTTGTTTTTTTGAATTAATAAAAAATTATAATTAAATTAAATTAAAACTATATTCATTTATATTTTCAACAAATGTTGAAACATATATAACCAATGAAACATCTTAATAATAATAATAATTAACGAGAGTAAATTTATTCATATTAAAGTACTTTTAGAAGTATATTTTTATTTTTTAGAAAGTACTTTCTATAAATATAATTTTATTCTTAAAGTTTGGAAATATAATACATCTTTTTAAGAGTGTATTTTTTTCTTTTTCAAAAAGTATTTTTTGAAAAAGCGTATTTAGGAAATAAACAAAGAAAGAAAAGTACAAGAGGTGTATTTTTAATTAATAAAGATGTATTGAACAAAGACCTAAGAACTATTATATATAGTTAAGACAATTTTCCAACACACTCATTCAAGCCTAAGACTGAATCTAAAGCATCATGGCAGTGAAGGTAACCCAATAATAGATCTAATATAAACTTTGTGTGATCTTATTCAAGACTTTACTTAAAATTTGGATTTAAGTCCTTACTAAATCTAACAAAGTTTATTTGTTAGGTAACGGTCATGTAAGTTCTATATATAAACTCTATTTAAGTTATATGTCTATGTGATCTAAGACTAACATGTCCCTTCAAAAATGCAATTAAGATAAATTTAAAGAAATTACAATTAAAACAAGTTAGGAAGAATGTCAAATTTTAATGTGTTGCAATAAATTTTGTATTATTTTTTTTATAGATATTTTATATTTTATTAATATAAATTTGTAAATAACTTAACATACATATGTCACTAATCAAATAATACATGTATTGAAGGAGTCCACCTTAGTTGGTTAGTTGAGATATGAATATTGTAAATATCTTAATACCAAGTTTGATTGCCACATGTAAAAAAAATGACACATGTACAAAGCTTGGAAAATAATCTATCAATTATATCTCAAGTTTTGAGTGAGTCGTTCTTTCTTTCATGTATCATGGTCTATCTATTTATTTTAATAGCATATTCAATAATTATTTTTATCCGTCATAAATGAAAGACTATTCTTACCCCTCAACTTATAATTCACCTTTTAGGTTGTTGCAACCGAGATCGTAATGGAACGACGAATATAAATTAAATATATGAAGTCATCATCAACGTTTATTTTTATGAAAAAACATTGAAAAAATCATAAAATATAAAATGGTCTACAAAAATAAAAATTTGAGTTCAAGAGTCAATTACGTGTAAGAAAGATATTAGCATCTTATAATATGCGTCCTAACATTATTACCTTAATTAATTAAACAAATTATTTATAACTTATAAAATATTTATCTCACCCTAAATTAATCAAAATTAACTATAAAAATTAAATGTATTTTATTTAACTAGTGCGTTTATTTTACAAAAAAATTAAAATTATTGTTATTGTTATATAAAAAAATAATAATATTTTTTTAATTCGACAAGAGGGACGTCTTGCTCCTATATATTTCTATGTGAAATAGAGAATCAGAATCACGTAATTTTTTATAAAAATATTTATGTGTTAATATTTTTTAATTTAATTTTAGATTTTTTTATTAAATTTAGGATTCTTAAACTATTTCAACTCATTTATCCTAAAACATAAAATTGACAAAGGTATACACCAAAGTCAATCTAATAAAATATTTAATTTTAATTATGATTATTGTTATTGATATTATTATTTAAAAGATTTTTTTGTTAGATATTGTATTTTAAAAATAATGACGTAAACAAAGATATGGACAATGTGTTGTCAATTAAGTCTAAAAACAATACCAACAAAGTAAATTAAGTCTTACTTTTATTTCAATGTTATTATTTTTGTCTTTGGTTGTAATTGACAAATTTTGTTTTTCTATAGAAAGGGATTGGAAATTAGCAGTTGTAGTAAGAAGTGAAAGAAAAATAGAGTGGAAGTGGAAAAAGAAAGGAACAGGTGTGGTTTATCGTGTTTATTAGTTTAGGGGAATCACATTGATCGCTACAAAGAAGAAAGTGAGAAGTTTCAATTGGCGTTAAATTATTGGTTTTTTTTTTTTTTTTTTTTTTTTTTTTTTTTTTTTTTTTAAAATATCACAAGGAATTAGAAAGGTGTCGCTTGCAACTCGAATATAAGATTATACGTATATTTATTTTAACATCTAACTACTTTAGTACTTACTAACATTTTTTTAATTCGTAAAATTATAAAGAAATATTTGAACGTAAGATTTTGTATATATTATTTATTAATATTTTTTTTTATATAATATATAGATTAAATGTTTATTCTATATAATTAAAATTTATAATAAATTATATATATATATATATATATATATATATAAATATTATGTTTTAATATATAAATTATTATTTTAAAAAAATAATAAATATATATTTTTAAATATATAAACTATATTTTATATTTGTAACGATCCATCGTGATTCTTACACTTAATGATTCAACTACTATCGAAAAAAAATATATAACTACCTATGATTATTATATAAACAATACCTAAATATATACATGTAAAATTTTAACCAACTATCAAAGTAATATCATAACTATACAAGTATATAAATATGTATAGAATCCAATAATGAATACTAATCTTAAGTTGTCAATCAAACAACTCAATTAAATCAAAGTAGCTCAAAAGGACATAGTTTCTTCATCAACCAACATGACCTCAATAGCAACCTTGCCTCTAACCAATCTGTCATACTCTCATATAAACATGATAATCGCAGTCCAATTACAAGAAAACATGTAAGTAGGGGTGTGCAAAAAAACCGAACCGAACCGAACCATTTAAAATTAAACCGAACCGATCCAAACATAAAATATCCGAACCGAACCGATTTAAAAAAACCAATTAACCAATCCAGTTTATTTAAAACGGTTCGGATCCTATCCTTTAAAAAATCCATTTTAAGTAAACCAGTTTGTTTTCAGACTTTCAGTTCTACGCGTGCTCCAGTTCTGCGCGGCTAGTCTCCACTCTCCGGAGTCCAGACTCGTGCTCCAATTCTACGCGGTCGTTGCTAGTGGGTACTCCAATTCTCCAGAGTCCAGACTTTCAGTTTTTTTTATTTCAAAAAACTGGTTTCAAAAAACCGGTTTTAAACCGGTTTTTATCCGATCCATTTTGAAAATGGATTAATCCATAAATCTGGATCAGCTATCCGATCCATTAATTAGGTTCGGTTCAAAATCGGATCAGTAAACCGGATCGGATCGAAATCTACTAAACCAATCCATTTAAAAGCGGATCGGATCGGTTTGGATCGGTTTTTTAAAAAAATCGATCCATGCCCACCCCTACATGTAAGGGTAAGCTAGTATTTAAATGAATAAATATATAACAAGTATAAAAGTATAATAACTATACTATCAATACCTACATGTAAACCCCAAACATAACACCCCATGGCTTGCAACATAACAACATATGCAATTCAGCAATAATTTAACCTAGCATATGAATATCACCACAACCAACACATCATATGCATAACACCTTAACTACTTGTATCATCACACATTCATCCACGAAGATCTCTTACAACAAAGGTAAGTAGTGTAGGTAGCTTAACTCTACTGAAGCAACATGATCTTTTTACACATGCTAGATCAACAATTAATTTGAATATCAATCCATAACAACATGGTTTCTCAAATTGTCACTTAAACTAGGAAATCTAATATTCTTATTAGGGTACAACAGTTTGGGTGTGGGCCTACCCCGATATTATAATGTATAACTAAGTCTTCTATGAAATTAGTCTGTTGACTACCCTCCAAATAGTACACTTTTCAAGTATTTGGTTAGGGATTTTGGCCCCCGACCTTGTACCTAAGTACCTTACTCAATTGGTTACTTTATACATGCATGCCTTGACCTTGCTCATGTACCGTATCAACTAAGGTCCTAGAAAATGTAACACCATGGAAAATACTAAGTTATTTAGTATATATGTATGTATGTATATGTTATTTATGTGGATTTGGAATGTACTTACTTCTATGCATGTTATATGTTAATGTGATTTTGATTAGTTATTTAAGCATGATAGTGATTTTATAGTATGAGATGAGAGGTTGATGTTTTGATAGTTTGTATAGGCATGTGTGTGCATGAATTTGGTGAATGATGCATTGTACACCATTATACTGAACCAGTATTAAGAGGGAAGAAGACTGATCACCTTCCTCCTCATCTTGGTTAAGTGAAGTATTATGGCATGCAACTCATTATTCCAAGCATCTATATCTGAAAGTGATATTTGTTTGTGTGTTGACACATGTTGCATTTCATATGGTGGTGAGTTTTGAGTATTGCATGGAAAGGATTAAGATGGGTAGGAGATCGAAGGATAGGAACATAAGATAAATCTGGTCTTTCTGAGTGAATTTGAGGTTGTTTCAGAGCTTAGGGAGTTGAAATACTTCAAGGAATAGGATATTTGAGGTGAATAGGTGCTAAGGGTGAAATTTGGAAATTTTGAAAAATGGCTATATATAGGGACTTAGGACCGGAGGATTTCATTTGTCAGACAGAGACAGATTCTAGAGAGAGAAAGTAGAGAGAGAAAGGCTCTGGTCCGGAGAAAATCTGAGGACATATTTGGGAAGCTTATCAAGCCAGGATCAATCTTCACAACTGGAGTTTCAGGAGATTTGGCCTCTAAAGCCTTGAAAATTGAGATTGAAGTTTGAGTTGAGATTTGGGGGTTTTGTCCAGATCTTGCATTTCTGAAGTTTCTGAGGTAAGGGTAGTACTTATAAGACTTAATCTGGTATGTAAGGGTTTGAAATATCACATTGATTTCATGTTTTATGCATGATTGAGGTTGGATTGAAATGGGGACGGTTTGGTTAGATTTCTTCATGATTTCTTATGATTTTCATGGATTGATAGTTAATACTCGTCTTTATCGCTTAATATGTTGTGTTTGGATGGTGTTTATACTCTATAATGGTTTGGAATTGTATAAATTTCTTTTGGAATGGATCTTGGGGGTGAAAATTGAGGATTTTCGTAACAGGGGAGGGTTTCTGGAACCAAACCGCTGAGCGGATTTAAAAGCGCTGAGCGCTTTGGGTGCCGAGAGCTAGAGGAGAATTTCTGGAAGCAAAGCGCTGAGCGCTTTGGAAGCGCTGAGCGCTTTGGAAGCGCTGAGCGCCTTTGTACTTTTAGAATTGGACTTTGTAGTCTTCATGAAAGTTGTAGCCTTGGATGCTAGCTTTCCAATGGCGTTGGAATCACTCAAAAAGGAGGTCTAGAACTCAAGATATGTTTATTTTAGTGAAAAAGGGTCAAGCTGTCAGCTTTACTTATAGCTGTTGCGGTTTTTATCATTTTTCACAAAGTAAATGATGGAATTAGGATTTGATATCTTCATAAAGGTTTTAGAAAATCTTCTTATCTTTCATATGAGTTAAGTTTGAGTATGATAGGAGAAGTATAACTCATAATATGATACGTTATATGAAGATTGTCATTTCACAAAAAGGGTAAATTGGTTAAATTGATAGTTATTTTGAGTGTTTATTTATTTACTTTGCTATATTGAGTATTTTGACATGATTTTGGAAAAGATTTCATATAATCTTGGAATATGCTATGTGCATGTGGTGTGGAAAGCTAATAGAACTCAGAGGAGTAAGGTTATGGTATGGAAGATCTATTGGTGAGATCAGGATATAATCTTTGAAAAACTATAAAATTTGTGAGTCCCATGGTGAGGGTTCCAATAAGAAACTTTTTCAAAGATTATATGATAAACCACTTCAGATGTTAGGTGGATTCTGAAGTACTCCTCTAAGTATTCTATTTGCTACCGGTATGGGGGCAAGGCCGAGTCATACCGATGGATGAAGTGGCCATGATCACCAGGGTTACGTGACGACGTAATTCCAGCTGTATATTTCCATGAGAGGTCAGGTGTGATTCCTGGGTTGCTGATATGTTTCATCGTGCGTGTCAACACTTGGTGGATGGTGTTGAGGCCAACATTGTGAGGATATGTTGGTGTGAGATCATGGAATAATTATACAGTGGTGTGACTTTGTTTCTGGATGTGGAATATGTATACAAATGGTGTGGATTGTATGCATTGGATTTTAGATTTGATTTATATTTGGCATGGAAATAACTATTTATAAGGTTTATTTCCTTGGTGCGGATATATATATATATTATGGATAAATATCTGTTTAATGATATTTCATTTTATCGTACTATGGTTGGTTTATATGTGCTAACCCTTGCATGTTTCCATGTGGTTTGGACTGTGATGATCTCACTATGTGGGGGAGCAGATCAGGTGTGAGGCTTGGGATAGCAAGAAGTCTTCTGATAGCTGCTTTGAGTAGTAGCAAGGTTTAGAGCTTGACCAGCACCTAGGGTGTCTATATTATATTATTATGGGATTACTGTATAATTTTACTAAGACTGACTCTGATATAATTATGTTTGATATTATGAAGACAAATTTTTACACTCTAGCGTAGTTGGTTATTTTGTGACGGCCTAGGGCGGGTCGTTACAGAAAAAACTCAACTAAGCACTTCAAGAGTCAACTATTTAAGAAAAGTTTTCAACATCTGGGCTCTCAGAGTACCACAAAATTATCCTCATAATGGGATATACAACTTTCTAAAACACCATCTCCTCTGATCTTAAGTCGGTCAACATAACATGCCTTAATGCCTTAAGCTTTATTAAGACCATCACCTCAACAGTTCAACAATTAATCATCTATATACATTATTCTAGATCAATATATTTAGAACCAACATTATTCAACAATATTCAATTATCAACAATCTAATCATCAACATAAATTATCTCGAATCAATGTATAAAGAACTAGCACCATATATTAGTATAAAACATGTAATAGATTCAACTTACCTATATATGTTCAATAGTTAGGCAAGAAATCAACATATTTTCATCTTCAAATTCTATAAGAGCACAACAAAGGTGAAAATTGGCTAAGCTAAACTTGTCTAGCTAAGCCAATTTAAGATAAATACACCAGAGGCAAAAATTAGCTAACTCACACTCGTCTGGCTAAGTGAATTTAACAACAAACTTGACACATGCAAAATTAGCTAAGTCGCTCTCGTCTTGCTAAGCCAATTTATCCACACAAAAAAAACCCTTCTCATCTAGAGATTTTCAAAATCCCAAACCCCTATCTCTTTCACTCTAAAACAACAATCTAAACCATCAAAATCATACATCCAAAATGCAACATAAATGTCAACACTTATATTACATAAAAAAAAACTCAAAATCATCATAAGGGACAACATGCAAACAATCAAGGAAGAAAGCTCATCAATTTCTTTTCATTTTATCAAGAACAACTAAAAACCAAGAATGCCAAGATTTTCCTCCTCGAATTCAACAATAAGAGCCACCAAATAGGAAAAACAACCAAAGATCAACACACGCAACTCAACAAGGTTAATGTACAAGTTTTCCTTACCTCAAAAATGAAGTGAAACGAGAAAAAAAGAAGGAGATGATGACTCCGAGCAACTTCACATGACCACACCAACCTTTTGATCCTTAGCTCAAATGATCCGAATCACCTCTCTACAACTCACAAAAGCTCCAAGGATGGAATTAGAGGGAAACTAAATCACTTATGGTTCAAGATCTTCTCTCTCTACTATCTCTTTAAAAATATTTTATAATTTTTTTAAAAAAAATAAAGGAGGTATACTTTATAACAAAAAAAAAGGAGGTGTATTATCATGAGCCAATTTAATATTAGACTTTTGAATTTTTTTGGCTTACTCCAGTAGTTGGCGAACTATGGGACAAACAAGTTAGACCATGGCCAAACTATTTTTAAAACAGAAAAATAAAATTATTAAAATAAATTAATTTTATAATAAGTTAATGAAAAAATTAATTACTACAAACTAAAATAAAAATATAAGTTGTTATGTATTCTATCAAATTGTAAAATACAATACATATTTATAGAAATAAAATAAAATGTATAAATTTTAATAATAAATAAGTGCTAAAATTAAAAATAATACTAAATATGTATAAAATATTGACTTAATTTAAGATGGACATTAACAATAAATTTCATATTATCTTTTTATCAATTATAAAAATAATAATCAAAATTAAATTTGAGTCAGATTAAATCAAAATGATTGTTGGCCTAAATTTTTACAACTTAATCCTACTCATTTGTTGAATAAATTGACCAACCTAATTTTATATCTCTACCCATCATTACAAAATTATCCTTTATAATAGTGTTTAAAATTCATTAAATAATTTTTTAGATTTTCAAATAGGTTTTTGAATTTATATCATTAAAGTCAGCTTAATATAGTAGTAATAGATGATTAGAGTAGTATGCAGAGTCTTAGATTCGAATAATGTATTGTGATTATAATTTTTATGAATAAAAAATAAGTATTTAAATTTAAATATTTAATATTATTTTAGTCTTTGAATTATATATATATATATAATAATACTTTAGTCATAATTATTTAAAAATTATAAATTAATACGGTTTTTATTGTGTAGTCTTTAGTGTTTTTTTTTTATAAAAAAAAATCAGTTCATAGATTAATATCTCAATCTCTTTCACATTCAAGAATCAAAATGACCCATTATCAAAAGAAAAATAGAAAAACTTTTATAAAGTAATATTTTTATATACGTCGTTCAATTATTAATTTGAGTTTTATATACGTCGTTCTTGTGTTAGAAATGAACAAAACAATAAAAGAACCTCAATTATTAATTTGAAAGTTAAATGGTCGTGCTATTGTGTTAGGGTTACACTACTATAAATTCTAAGATAAAAGAAGGAATTATAAAACTGAGAAAATATTCATTCATTCCTCTCCCTTACATCTCTTCTGTCTTTAAATACTTGTAATAACCCTAGAGCTAGGTTACAATATAATGGGCCGGTTGAAACTTTAGGAAAAAGGAAATATTTAGGGCCTCATATATAATCCTGAAACTTAAGTGGCTTTTGGGCCTTTCTAACGGGCCTCGCATTTGGAAGTGTATCAATGCCCATTCCATGAGAATTGTCTTGGTCCTCCAAGACACGTGAAGAATCTGGCAGGTTGGGGGTCTTAGTGGGGTTAGGTGCATTAATTGTTGTAGGTGGGAATTGAGATGGAACGAGTGGTGGAGATTGAGAGTTGAGACCATTGCCACGGATCAAGGGTGCATCGAAGGGTGGAGGATGAATTGTGTCATGTGAGTGGTTGCCAGCTGTGCCCACGTGTTGTGTGGAAGGCGAAGAGCTTGCATGTGAATTGTCAAGTGGCATTTGAAGATCGTTCAAAGCCAAAGCTTCATTTGGAGTCGCAGAAGCTTCTCTCGGAACAAAAAATGAAGGGGTTGTTGATGGGGGTACACCGTGGAAACGCCGGAGCAAGGACACATGGAACACAGGGTGGAGGCGAGCTTGCTCAGGAAGAGCGAGTTCGTAGGCCACCGCTCCGATACGGCGGATGACTTGGAACGGTCCATGATAACGGCGACCCAATTTGTGGGATACGGGCCTAGCTAAAGAGCGTTGGCGGTACGGATGCGTCTTTAAAAGGACCCAGTCACCCACTTCAAAGGTAACGTTGATACGACCCTTATTTGCTTGGTCCCTCATTCGCTGTTGGGTGCGACGCATTTGCTCTTTAATTATGCGCAGGTTCGTGGCGCGATCTTGGAGAAGGGACTCAACAGCCGTGTCTGTAGAAGATTCAAGAATGTAGTCCCGAACTGCCGGCGGAGGGCGACCGTAAAGGGCTTGAAAAGGAGTGGTGCCGATAGCGGAGTGGTACGAAGTATTGTACCAGAACTCCGCCAAATGAAGCACGGAATACCAACGACGGGGAAGATCACCTGCAACACAACGTAGATAGGCAGAGAGGGAACGGTTCACGACCTCCGTTTGACCATCAGTTTCTGGATGGTAAGCTGTCGAAAACTTCAAGGTAGTGCCTTGGATCCGAAAGAACTCACGCCAAAACTGGCTGAGGAAGATGGAGTCTCTGTCGGACACTATGGAGCGAGGGGTGCCGTGAAGTCTATAAACGTCGGTGGCAAAACGATTTACGAGCGCTGCTGCTGAGAACTTGGTAGGAAGCGCCAAGAAGTGCGCGTATTTGGACAAGCGGTCAACAACAACCCAGACCACGGTGTGACCGAAGGATGACGGAAGGTGAGTCACAAAATCCATATTGATGTCCTCCCACACCCGTCGAGGTTGAGGTAATGGCTGCAAGAGCCCAGCCTTTTTGTTATGGATTGATTTGTTATGTTGGCAGGATTGGCATTCGCGAATGAAGGTTTTGACATCATGAGACATAGACGGCCATGAGAAGGATCCTGCAAGACGAGCAAGGGTGGCTTTGGATCCTGAATGACCCGCTGAGGGGGTGGCATGAAATTCATGGAGCAACCGTCGACGAAGATGAAGCACATCCGGAACAAAAATACGGTTGCGGTGGAAGATTAGTCCTCGAGTGGCGTGGTAATCGGAATCAGATCCGGGTGAGATGGAGTGTTGCTGCCAACATGCAATACCGGTAGGATCAGATTGGTAAAAGTTCATGAGTTCCTCAATGATAGATGGAATTGGTGTGGAAATGTGGAGGAATAAAGCTTCCGATGCTGAAGGGACACGAGAGAGAGCATCTGCAACCCGGTTTGATCTTCCAGGTTTGTAATGAATCTCAAATGAAAACCCTTGTAATTTGAATGCCCATCTTTGTTGTTCAGGAGTTTGATAAACCTGTGTTAACATGTGCCTGAGGCTCTGTTGATCTGTAAAAATACGAAAATGATTGCCCAGCAAATATTGACGCCATTTTTTTACAGCTTCAGTGATTGCGTACATCTCTCTAGCGGAGGCTGAGGCAAGCCGCATCTTGGCGCACAACTTCTTGCTAAAATATGCAAGGGGATGACCATTCTGCAGAAGAACGGCACCAATGGCTGTTGCGGAGGCATCGGTTTCAAGGTCAAAAGGCTTGGAGAAGTCTGGCAAGGCAAGCACCGACGACGTAGTTAGGGCCCCTTTTAATTTTGTAAATGCATCCTCTGTACTTGAATCCCAATGAAATGGAGTGGTACCACGGAGAAGATCAGTGAGGGGTGCGGCTAAAGTAGCATAGTGTCGAATAAAACGACGATAAAATCCAGTGAGGCCCAAAAACCCGCGGAGTGTGGTGAGGGAGTGCGGAGGAGGCCATTCGAAGATGGCTCTGATCTTGTCCGGATCAGGATGAACCCCTTCAGAAGAGATGATATGGCCTAGATAAGCAACACTAGGAACAGCAAAGGAGCACTTGACGAATTTAGCATAAAAACAATTAGTACTCAATAATTGTAAAACTGAATCTAAATGAACCAAATGGTCCGCATATGAGGAACTGAAAACCAATATGTCATCAAAAAAAACTAGAACAAAACGACGTAAAAAAGGTCGCAATAGATCATTCATAGCAGCTTGGAAGGTAGAAGGAGCATTGGTAAGCCCAAAAGGCATCACCAAAAACTCATAATGGCCATCATGAGTGCGAAAGGCAGTCTTATGTGTGTCTTCTGGTCGAACCCGGATTTGATGGTAACCGGAGCGTAAGTCAATCTTAGAAAATATAGTAGCGTGACCCAATTCATCTAGTAACTCATCAATGGTGGGAATGGGAAATCGGTCTTTGATTGTAATAGCATTTAAAGCACGGTAATCAACACAAAAACGCCAGGTATTATCTTTTTTTTGCACCAGTATAACCGGGGAAGAAAAAGGGCTATGGCTTGGGGTAATTAGGCCGTCAGAAAGTAAATCAGCCACAATTTGGGAGATAGTTTCTTTTTGAGTGTGTGGGTAACGGTAAGGGCGAACACGAACTGGGCTAGAGTTGGATAATAATGGTATTGCATGGTCATGGGGGCGAGGTGGGGGAAGGCCCTGGGGTGACTCAAAAACTTTGGAGTGAGTGTGTAATAGTTCCTTAATATCGGGAGACGGGGACTCAAGGGAAGGAGGCAGTGATGGAGTTGGGGTTATGGGATTAGAGGTGAGGATGTGAAGGGATGTAACGGAGTCATGGTGAAGGTAATGGCAAAATTGGTTGAAGGTGGAAGGCATTGGGGTGGAAGAAGTAGACCCGGTGAGGGTGATGGTTGAATCCTTATGGGTAAAGGACATGCACGGAACAACAAAATCAGAAATGATGGGTCCGAGAGTGCTGAGCCAAGCCATGCCGAGGACCAGATCAGCCCCTTGTATAGGTAAAAGGTAAAAATGAAGGGTAAAGGTGTGAGTTTGAAGGGTAAGGGGAACATTGGGGCAAAAACCATTGCAATAAATGAAGTCACCATTTCCAACCATGACTGGGAAGGTGGGAGTAGGGGAAGTGGGTAAGCCAAGGTGAAGGGCCAGACGAGGTTGCATTATGTTATGTGAACTTCCGGTATCAATTAGAACGGTAACGGAATGGCCAGATATTGAACCGTGAAAGCGAAGAGTTTGAGGGGATTTGGAACCATTAAGGGCTTGTGGAGAAAGTTGGAGATGGATGAGAGGTGGATCTGTTGGGGAAGAAGGAAGGGGTATGGATGGTGCGGTAGGGGAAGAAAGAGGAAATGCGCAATCCTCCTCATCAACCAAAAGGAGATTAAACTGTTTGGGTTGACAACGGTGACCATTGTGGTATTTTTCATCACAATAATAGCATAAGCCAAGAGTGCGCCGCTCTTGTAGTTGGGAAGGGGTGACTTTCTTAACGGGTAAGGTTGTGGTGGAAGAGGAAAGGGATGGGGAGGGTGTGGTGGTAGGGTTAAGGGAAGGAGAGTGAACTTTGGAAAATGGTCTAGGGTTGGGCTTAGGTTTGGAATCTTTGAGTTTAGCCTCTACCAGTTTAGCAAGTCCCATGGCTTGAGACACATTAAGAGGCCGTAGAAGGGCTAGTTCAACCCGAATCTCTGGAATGAGACCGGAAATAAAGCTGTTAAGAAGAGCTTCAGGTGGCAACCCAAAAACCTTGTTGGAGAGGCGTTCAAAATTAAGTTGGTAATCAGCCAATGACCCTGTTTGGTGCAACTTGAAAAGAGCAGCCATATGATTTTCATAAGTAGAGGGTCCAAATCGTAATTCCAAGGCGCGGGTGAAAGAATCCCAATCATAAAGTTGATTATTCTGATGGAGCCATTTGTACCAAGAAAGGGCATCACCGGTCATATAAAAAGCAACCATGGAGAGACGTTGCTCAGGAGGTGTATGGTGAAATGCAAAAAATTGTTCCGCTTGAAAGAGCCAATCGAGAGGGGAGGAACCATCAAAGGGAAGTAAGTGGAGCTTGGGAAGACGTACGGGAGGTGGGTGAGGTTGGGAGTGAAACGTAGGAGGTTGTGAATGGTGAAAAGGGTTGGCAGTGGAATGTGAAATATGGGGAGGTGGAAATGGGGTAAAGGCATGGGTAGGGGAAACAAAACCAGGAGGTGTGGAGTTATGGACAGTGCCAGAAGGTGATACCTGGAACACGGTAGGGGAAGCGAACCCCATAGAGCCCAAGGAATCAGCGGTTGTATTCTGTTGGGGTAGGGAGAGGGCGGCCACCTTATCCATCAACGAAGAAAGGACACCGGTAAGAGCATCATGACGAGTAGTCATGGAAGAATTAAGTTGATCCAATCGTTGCTCTTGCTGGTTTTGGTATTGAAGGAGGTTGTCAGCCATGGCTTGGATGGCCTCTTCCAGGTCTTTGGTGGTTTTAGGAGGCATGAGGGTAAATGAAAGCACCAGATTGTTAGGGTTACACTACTATAAATTCTAAGATAAAAGAAGGAATTATAAAACTGAGAAAATATTCATTCATTCCTCTCCCTTACATCTCTTCTGTCTTTAAATACTTGTAATAACCCTAGAGCTAGGTTACAATATAATGGGCCGGTTGAAACTTTAGGAAAAAGGAAATATTTAGGGCCTCATATATAATCCTGAAACTTAAGTGGCTTTTGGGCCTTTCTAACGGGCCTCGCATTTGGAAGTGTATCATATTGCGTTAGAATTGCTTTAATCGAATTGGGTTGCAAAACAACTATTATTAAGGATCAATATTTTTTGATCTTTATAACCATAATTAGATAATTGCAATATTGTTAGTCATTAACCATAAATAGGTAGTTACAGATTTGTTACTAGGATGATTATCTACTATTTGTAAATATATACTACTTTGTATTACTGATGCACCAGGAGAATAGAATTCAATAATAATCAAAATATGCTTTTTGCTTGGGTTCATCTTCTCACATGGTGCGGTGA
The DNA here is from genome assembly GCF_000230855.2 of Cajanus cajan. NCBI lineage: Eukaryota > Viridiplantae > Streptophyta > Magnoliopsida > Fabales > Fabaceae > Cajanus > Cajanus cajan. The sequence continues at coordinate 16,203,097 of NC_138525.1, forward strand.
GAAATTCGTCCAAGAACCCTAGGTTTTCAAAGATCCCCTTTCAGAAATTCATTGTGTCTCTTGACTTTGATTCAACCATGGCAACCCCAAATTCCAATTCAACTCCACCTGCCCTTGCCGATCATCTAGTGAATCCATCAAATCCTTTGTTTCTTCATTCTAATGAGAATCCCTCTCTTGTTCTTGTTACGCCTCTTCTAACAGAACATAATTTTCATGCCTGGTCGCGGAATATGCTTACCGCACTCGAATCAAAGAACAAGGAGCAGTTCATCGATGGTTCGCTTCCTTCTCCTCCAACCTCCGATCCTCTTCGCAGTACGTGGCGGCGCTGCAACAAAACTGTCATGTCTTGGCTGATTCGATCTATGACACCTTCTATTGCCCAATCCGTTCTTTACATGGATACTGCAGCGGAGATTTGGAAGGACCTATGTGAGCGTTTCTCTCATGGTGATAAGTTTCGCATCTCCGATCTTCAAGCTTCTGTTCACGAGTGTAAACAAGGTGATTCCACCGTTTCTCAATACTACACTCATTTAAAGACTCTTTGGAAGCAACTCGAGCAATATCGCTCTGTCTTGATCTGTTCTTGTGATAATCCATGTTCCTGTGGTATCTTGTTGAAAATCAAAAAGGAACGTGAAGATGATTGTGTGATTAAATTTTTGCGTGGTCTCAATGAGGAGTACTCTCAGGTTCGGTCCAACATCTTAATGATGGATCCTATGCCCTCCATTACCAAGACTTTTTCTCTAATTCAACAGCATGAACGCGAAATTGGTGGAACTTCCTTACTCTCCCCCTCTACTGACTCTACATCATTTGCTGCATTAACTGATGCTTCTATGAAACCTTCTTCCTTTGAGCGTGGTGGTTCTTCAAATAATCGTGGTGGTGGTTCTTCAAATAATCGTGGTGGTGGTCGTTTTGGTAGAGGCAATGGCAGGGGTAATCGCTTTTGTGCAAAATGCAAGAAGACCAATCACACAATTGATTCTTGTTTTGAAATTTATGGATATCCTGCTGGGTATAGAAACAGAGACAAAAGCAACTCCACTTCAAAGGCTTTTGCCAATTTGACTACGGTTGATTCAGATACAGCCTCTCGGTCTGCTACTCCAGAAGAAAGTTCTAATCAAACTCAGTTTACTCTTTCAAAAGAGCAATATCATGCTTTTTTAGCTCTCATTCAACAAAATAAGGATGTTCCTCACTCTGTGAATCATGTTCAACAAAATCCTAAAAATTCCTCACCAGGTACACCCTTTTCTTCTTCTTTATGGGTGCTTGATAGTGGTGCTACTGACCACATCTGTCCTTCTCAACACCTATTTGATTCTCTTAATCCTATTAAACCTATCTCTATTTCTCTTCCTAATCACACCACGGTTTTAGCAAAATTATCTGGTACTGTTAGATTAGGTGACTTGGTTTTGACCAATACATTTTATGTACCTCATTTTGCAATGCATTTAATTTCTATTCCCAGGCTTACTTCTTCTGATTGTCTGATACTCTTTTGCGACACCAATTGTCACATTGTGCAGAAATCCACGTCGAAGATGATTGGTGTAGCTAAGAAGAAGCAAGGCCTCTTTTATCTTTTGAACTCTGTTGAACATGACTTGACTGCATCTACTTTACTTGATATCCATCCTTTTTTCAATCAATGTTTTTCCACTATTAATAACACTGTTCATGACACATTGTACAAAAATGCTATTAATAATAATACGTTGAATGATTCTATGTTGTGGCATTCCAAGCTTGGTCATGTTCCCAACAAAGTAATGCAACAAATCTGTTCTCAAAATTCTGCAATTCCTTTTCATAAATTTGAAGTTTGTGATGTCTGTCATTACTCTAAACAAAAGAATTTATCCTTTTCAAACAGTCATACTACATCTTCTAGATTTTTTGAACTAATACATGTTGATATCTGGGGTCCTTTAAATGTTAGCTCTTTTCAAGGATACAAATATTTTTTAACTGTTGTTGATGATTACAGTCGTTTCACTTGGACTCATTTATTAAAAACTAAATCTGAAGTAAAAGCCATACTTCCCTCTTTTATTACTCTAATTGAAAAACAGTTTGATGTTCATTTAAAACGGTTGCGTTCTGACAATGCCAAAGAATTTTATCTTCATGATTTTTTTCAAAATAAAGGTATTTTACATGAAACTTCATGTGTTGAACGCCCACAACAAAATGGAATTGTTGAACGTAAGCATCAACACATTCTAAATGTATGTCGTGCGTTACTTTTTCAAGCTAAACTTCCAAAACAATTTTGGTCATTTGCTGTTAAACAAGCTACTCACATTATTAATCGATTGCCAACTCCCTTATTATCCCAAAAATCACCCTTTGAGATGATTTATAATTGCAAACCTGATCTCACTGAGCTCAAGGTCTTTGGTTGCTTGGCTTTTGCAACCACCTTGTCTTCCAAGAGAACCAAACTTGATCGCCGTGCATCTAAATGCATTTTTCTGGGCTACAAAAATGGTACTAAAGGTTTTCTTCTTTTCAATTTACATAATAAATCTTTTTTAATATCCAGAGATGTGCTATTTTATGAAAAAATATTTCCTTATTCTGCACATGTTCCTTCTATGTCAGCCTCTGATTCTCTCTTATTAGATGTTGTCAAAGACAATGACACCACTATTTATTCTGATCCTTTTCCAACAACTACTTTTTCACATGGGTCTCCTTCCATACCACTTGACACACCTTTACCTTCTTCTGAGACAACTATTTCTACAGATAGACCTCCTTTTTCTCCTATAAACACTTGTCCTATTCCAACTGCTACTTTATCTACACCTGAATTACCCTCTTCAAACACAACTAATGATGCAAGTCAAGTCGTTATGCCTCAGACTAGGGTCTCAACCAGAATTAGAAAACCCCCAAGATATTTACAAGAATATTACTGTGAAAATCTTGCTTCTTCTTCGACTGCATCTAACTGTCTTTATCCCCTATCTTCTTTTGTTACTTATAATAATTGTTCTCCTTCTCACACTTCTTTTTGTCTTTCTATTTCTGCACAACATGAGCCTACTTCTTTTAAGGAAGCCAACTCAGAGGAATGTTGGAGAAGAGCCATGGAAGCAGAACTTCAAGCTCTGGAGAAGAATCAAACTTGGTCACTAGTTAGACTTCCTGAAGGAAAGCGCCCTGTGGGTTGTAAATGGGTTTACCGTGTCAAATATAAGGTTGATGGCAGTGTGGAACGTTATAAGGCCAGGTTAGTGGCTAAGGGATTCACTCAAACAGAAGGGGTGGACTATTTTGAGACTTTTTCTCCTGTGGTCAAGCTTAGTACTGTTCGATTTCTACTTTCTTTAGCAGCTGCTCATAATTGGTTTCTTCACCAATTAGATGTTGACAATGCCTTTTTGCATGGAGATCTCTTTGAGGAAGTATATATGAAGCCTCCACCAGGTTTCAAGCTTTCCCATCCACGCCTTGTTTGTAAGCTACACAAATCTCTCTACGGCCTTAAACAAGCCAGCAGACACTGGAACCAAAAATTAACTGAGGCTCTTATTTCCCTTAATTTCATTCAGAGCTCCACAGATCACTCCCTTTTTATCAAAAAGTCTCATTCTTCTATCACAGCTCTTCTGGTTTATGTTGATGATGTGGTATTAACTGGTAATGATATGGCTGAAATTTCTGCTGTCAAAGCATATTTGCATGCTCAATTTCACATCAAGGATCTCGGTCCTCTCAAATTCTTTTTAGGTCTTGAAATTGCTCGATCTCAATCTGGTCTTATCCTTAATCAACGAAAATATTGTTTGGAGCTTCTCTCTGAACATGGTTTAACAGATTGCAAACCTGTGAGCACTCCTATTGATGCTTCTGTTAAGCTTTATGCTTCTGAAGGTCTTCCTTTGGATGATCCTACTATTTTTCGAAGGCTTATTGGTCGCCTTCTTTATTTAACAAATACTAGACCTGATATTAGTTTTGCTGTCCAGCAACTAAGTCAGTTTGTTGACTCTCCAAGGGCCACTCACTTCCAGGCTGCTCTTCGCATTCTAAGATATCTGAAGTCTTCTCCAGCACTTGGTCTATTTTATCCTTCTCAAACTGAGCATCGTATTCAAGCCTTCTCTGATTCTGACTGGGCTTCTTGTCCCAATACTAGACGCTCTGTTACTGGTTTTTGCATATTTTATGGTTCAGCCTTAATCTCTTGGAAATCTAAGAAACAATCCACTGTTTCTAGATCCTCTTCTGAGGCTGAGTATAGAGCCTTGGCCTCTGTTACTTGTGAGCTCCAATGGCTGCTGTTTTTATGTCATGACTTATCTATCAACATTCCTACTCCATTTTCTATTTTCTGTGATAGTCAGTCTGCAATTTATATAGCAAAAAATCCCACTTTTCATGAACGAACAAAACACATTGAAGTGGACTGTCATCTCACAAGATTAAAGATTCAGCAAGGCTTGATTCATTTGTTTCATGTGCCATCAAAATCTCAACTAGCAGATGTCTTCACCAAAGCTTTGTATCCAAGGAATTTTACAGAAGCTGTCTCCAAGTTGTGTCTCATTGATATATACAACCCAACTTGAGAAGGGGTATTAAGGATCAATATTTTTTGATCTTTATAACCATAATTAGATAATTGCAATATTGTTAGTCATTAACCATAAATAGGCAGTTACAGATTTGTTACTAGGATGATTATCTACTATTTGTAAATATATACTACTTTGTATTACTGATGCACCAGGAGAATAGAATTCAATAATAATCAAAATATGCTTTTTGCTTGGGTTCATCTTCTCACAACTATAAGCACATGAAAGTGAAAATTGCAAGAGTCAGAAAACAATCACTTCAAGACATTACTAGAGTACGTGTGGAATAAGGAGCATCGGAAAGTTTGGGTGGAAAGTGATTTGAGAGTAGCTATGGAATTCATAATCGAAGGGGTGAGTGTGTGTCATCCTTTTATGACCATGATAGATAATATTTATGGAAGGGTAAATAAAAACTAGCAACTGAAATTTACTCATGCTTGTACAATTCATTGTCATCAGGTAGGTTTGTATTTTCTAGAGAGTCCACTTATTTTTGGGTGTGTTTATTTTCTTAGACAGCATGTGTAATAGGTTATTCAGTACCTAGTGGGATTTGGTTGTAATTTGTTTGGACTTTTAGCCCACCTTTTCAAAAAATAATAATAATAAATGTACTGCTTGGAATAAATATAAATATTGACCAGATGCCACTTAATTTTTTTTTAAAAAATAATAATAATAATAATATGAGTGGTTATTAAAAGAATTTGAGGAGATAAAAATAAAATTACAGAGCAGAAAGATAGTAGTTACTCAAAAAGAGTGAGATATTTACTGTTAATTAGAGAAGAGAGAAAAAAGAAACATGAATAAAAATTTAAGAGAAAAATAAATAAATAAATAAATTAGGAATAAAATGCCCATTTAAAAGTGAAAACCAAACACAATTAAAAAAAGAGATATTTCTTATTTCTTCTATTTAATAATATAAATTTGACTTTTTTCATACAAATATAGTTTTGCTATTTATTCTTTTCTTAACGAAAGTTTTGTTATTTATTCAAAAAATATAATTATCATTTTTAGTTTTTAACAATATTTTTGTCCTTTAATTATAAAGCTAGTGTTAATCTTTTGAAATAATAATTTTTCGTTGAACTAATTCTTGATCAAATTTTACTTTTTTTTTTTTTTTTGCTAAATTAGATTAGTCTAAGACAAAGTTTTAAGATACTAGTACAAAAAGGAAAATAAAAAATTAAAACACAATTTTAAACTTAAAATTTATCTCATTAAATTTTTCACATGAAAATTATAAAATCTAATTAATATTTAAGAACCAAAAATACTATAAATATGAATAAAAAATTTTCATAAAAAAAAGTGAATGTAAGAAGGAAAAAAATTGATATCATAAATTTTTTTTTCAGGTGCTCATAGTCCGTAAGACTCTCTGCACATAAGTTATAGCATGTTTGTTATTTTTCTCTCAAAAATTAGTTAAATTTAATAATTTTTGTGTAAATAGTTTAAGACATAGGTTTTATGCCTTAAATAGTAAAAAATTTGTTCAAAATTAAACTTTAAAATAAAAAAAATCATTTGTTCTTACTAAAATCTTGCAAGTGTTCTGATGGTGGGATGACATTTTTGTTGCTCTGATATCCAAGGTGGTAGGGGACACCTACAAAAACACTCCAACACTTAAGTTAGAGGAAAGTTTAGGTTAAAAATGTGATTAGAGTAGAATGATACTTGTTCTTCCATATAAGCACGTTGATTGTGTGATTCTAGAAAATAATCTTGAATAATTGTTATGGAGTATCCCTATGATTGTGTGCAAGACTTATCATGTGAAGATATTATTCCTTCATTGGTCGATGTGTTCGAGCTATATGGTGTAGCTCGACTCAATGTGTTTGAGTTGGGCAGTACATAAGCCCCTAGCTCTAAGCTCTGCAAAAGGGAGTGAAGTATGAAGTTGTTAGGTGGCTATTAGTGTGAGGCACATGCGTTGCAAGGTTTTCGTGTATAGGGGACATTTTTTATTGTTCTCCCTGCAGTTAAATGAGTAGTTATTGTGGATGATGTGGACGAAACAGGGTCGTTCATTGTGTGTGGTATTTGAATGTGAGCTTTTGATTGAAACAAAAAAGTTTTTAGTGGTTACTGTGTGAGAGTAAGTTGGATGATCTCTTCACTTCATATTGGTGCTATTTCAAGTTGCTCGCGCTTGTGTAGTGGGTTACTATTCTTACTCTAATTTGTTGGCATTGTGTTAGGTAAATTTCTTTTTTTCTCGTTGCCTTTTAGATACCTAGTTTATGTTCCATTTAGGTGTGTTGGAATGGAAAATAGGTGTTTGTTGTTGTCATCTAAGAATAATGATTCCTTTGACACGGTGATGAGGTTGTCGGTGGAGGGTGCTAACGCTACCATCCAAGGAGGTGCTCGAGGGTGGACAATGTGAGGTGAGTTATGCCAGCATGGTTCAATGGGTGGTGAATTTCAATTAGGGTTGAGGAGGTTGTAGGGTCACAATCATAAGAGATAGGTGATGAAAAGGTAAAGTCCCTTTTGACTGTGAGGATTACAAATGGGTCAAAAGCGAGGTAGATTAGTATGATACGAAGGAAGCTATGGTGTCATTACTTGACAAGTGTGAGTTGTCTACTTTGGGTGATGCTCATTTGTTCGTAATCTGACCTTATGGTGGGGGTGACTATGTATACTTGGGTGAGGAAATGTATCCATGGTTGTTCATGTACATGTATTGGTGCATTTTGTAGGACATTGGGGCGACATTGTCATTTAGTGATCTTGAATGTGCCTTTTTTAGGTGGGCGAACATGATGTCGAGTCAGCTTCATCATAATAGTAGGTCATTTTTATGGGCATTTCAAGTGTTATGTATATATTATAATAAAGTCAACCTTGGCAAAGTTCATGTATTTCCATCAATTGAAGGTGGGTCCACTAATAGGGTGAATGTCACTAAACTAGTGGAAAATGAGGGGTTTGTTTAGCTTGTTTGCACAATTTTTCAAGGGTTTTAAGAGTTATTTTGTTTGGATTGAGACCACAACGATCCATGAGAGAAGGAATGTCATGTTCCATAGGTCAAATGGGACGACTAAGTTTCCTTGGCATTGGATGAATAGTCCCTATAGGTTTAGTAGGGACAAAAAGTCAAGGATTATGAAGGCTAAAATTAATTAGTGTTTGGAGTTGACGAAATTACCTCACCCTCTAGATTTGAAAGTTGTGTTGGCATTGCCGTGTGCTACCAATCTAGAGGTAGCTTTGCAAGGTGAATGTGTGTTGTAATTGCCTAGAACGGGCCGTTTCAATTTTGAAACGGGTCGTTCTGGAATAGTGAGTATGGCCAATATTGTAGAAGCAGAACGGGCCGTTCTGATGGGAGAACAGGCCGTTATGGTTTTGAGAACGGGTCGTTCTGGTTTGGAGAACGGGTTGTTCTGGTTTTGGAACGGGCCGTTCCAGTTCAAAAATTTGCGTAGATTTGAAGGGTCCAGAACGGGCGTTCCACTTTTGGAACGGGCCGTTCCGGTAGGTGAGCCTGAAATCCTAGAAATAGGCCTCAAATCCTTTCATTTCTACACACCTCTCATTCTCACTCTCTCTTCTCTTCTGTTCTCTCTTTCGTTCCTCTTCTTCTCTCTGAAGACCAAGAGGAACTCAGAGGATGAGGTTCTACTCCAGTTTTAGTTCCGATCCTTGTTTAAGGAAAAAGAGGAGGAGGTTCTGCCCGAGTTCCTATTTATCCAGGTACGGGAAAAAAGGAGATTATTTATATGTAGAGTTACATGAGGGAATTGGGTAGAGGAAGAGCCCTTAGGGTTATGAATAAATTTATAATTGTTTCTGTTTGGAGGATTAATTATCTTATGTGATTCTATATATATATTTAGGATTACGAATATATGTTTAACTTGTAAAAATGATGCTCTGGCAGAGAGAACGAAATTATAGAAAAGTGTCTGTAAGTTAGGTTTTGAAAAATTGGATGATTTCTGTTTGAGAAATTGAGGATCCCATTAGATTCTGTATGTGTTGAGGATTATAGATATGCTAATAATTTGTAAGAATGATGATCTGAGAGGGAGAACGAAATTGTAGAAAAGTGTCTGTGAGTTAGGTTTTGGAACAATTGGGGATTTTACTATTTACGTTAAAATTATATTAAATTGATAATTCCGTTGTTTGTTATATTAGTTTATGAATGTTATTGTTATATTATTTGATGATCTAGATGATGAATTACTTGAGGGGTATGTGAATCACCATTTTGTGTGGATTGTGTATGTATTGTGGAATTAAGATGTGGATGTGGATGTGGATGTGGATGTGGATGTGGATGTGGATGTGGATGTAGATGTGGATGTGGATGTGGATGTAGATGTGGATGTGAATGAGATGTGATTGTGGTTCTTCACACCTATGACCAGGGGTGAGCACAACCCGAGATTGTTACATGAGTATCGTGACCTTGGTTAACATGTCAGGGGTGAGCATGGCCCTAGGTTAGGGATAACGTGACCTTGGCACAGTGTTATATCAGGGGTGAGCACGGCTCTGGATTGTTACATGAGTATCGTGACCTTGGTTAACATGTCAGGGGTGAGCACGACCCTGGAATAGGGATAACGTGACCTTGGCACAGTGTTATATCAGGGGTGAGCACGGCTCTGGATTGTTACGTGGGTATCGTGACCTTGGTTAACATGTCAAGGGTGAGCACGGCCCTGGGATAGGGATAACGTGACCTTGGCACAGTGTTATATCAGGGGTGAGCACGGCCTGAGATTGTTAAATGGGTAGCGTGACCTTGGCATAGTGTGAAGTGCAAGATTTGTGATGATTGGTGTGATTGAGAATTATGACGTGATGACGATGTATGATTGATTGAAATACGATATGTTGAAATATTTATGAATATTAAGTTATAATGAGATAATATGTTGTGTTTTCTTATGTGCTATATATATAGATGTTTTCTTTTCTCACCGTGCGATTTGTGGATATTTTAGGTGAGGAAGATCCGACTACGAGTGACATCTAGAATGCTAACGGTTGAGTTGTGGTTATGCTCTGATATTGTGACATCGGGGCAGAGGATTTTCTTTAGGACATAGATTGTTATATGGAATTAGAATTGTAAATATTATTTTTGAAAATCATTTGTAAACTCTCACGTTTCATTTTTATCGTTGTGGTTATTGAAGAATAATTTTGAAGATTCTCATGTGAACCCTTTTACCGAAATAGAGAAATTGTTTTTGTTAAGTTTTCATTATTACAATATATGTGTTGGGGTAGTAAGGGTGTCACAAAGGTCAAGTTCAAGGTGGATGGGGAGGAGCGAGAGTTGACAATAAGGGTCAAGTGTATTGAGGAGAAGGTTGTTAGGCCATTGGTAAAGAAATGGAAATCTATTACTTCATCAAAGATCGCAGTTTGTCCAATGTCACGTTTGTCAAAGAATTATGAGTCGATCGAGGAGGTGAACTGATTATGGTAACTTTAGTGCAAGTTGAAATGCCAATGTTAAAGAAGTTGAAGGTGGTGAACTTTAACCAAGGGCAAATACTTGAGAGGGTTGTCACTAGGGCAAAAAGTGAGCAAGCAAGGAGTAAAGTTCAGGAGGTTGGGGATACAAATAATGTTGGGGGAAAGGTGATTGGGGGATGCCTATGGGAAGGTGGTAGTGCTGGACAAGGTTGGTCTTCATGATGTTGACAAGGGAAAACTCTATGTTCCCACAAGAGTGACTGATTTAGAAGGTTGAGCTTGGGAAAAGGACGAGCTATTCTAAAGGAATTGCTCACGGTACTTCCGTGGGGATTACCAATAATGACCTCAAAGAGTCATTTTTGTTTTGCTTGCAACCACTAGTGAAGGCATGGAGATTATACCTTGTGTCAATTAGGGTGGCTACGAATTCTTTGTAGAGTGTGGCTAAATTGGGTGGTGACATTGTTCCAACAAGTGGAATAAGTGATTTTGATTACCATGTAATAGAAATTACAAGGCCAATTGAAGGGTTGGATGCGATGAAGGTGATGTTGGGATGATAATTTTCTGTGGTGTACTTCTAGAAAGGTAGGTGGGCAAACAATGTTGCGCGGACAAAGAGGTTTGAGGCACATGCTTATTGTGCCAATTCAAAGGTGTTTTCTGCATATGTGGCTCATTAGGAGGCCATGATTGTTTTTGCTACAATGTTACAAGCTCGAGTGCAGATGGACAACTGCTGAAAGGAATATTGTGCAAAAATGGTGCAAGAAAGGTTGTGTTGTTGCAGGTTTGTTCGATGTTATGAATGGGTGTCTACAAGATAAAGAGCAGGAATTGGAGCAGGTCACCATTAAGGAGAAGGAGATTAAGTTGTTGAAGAAGGAGTTGGAGATCATTCATGGTAAGAGGGTTATGATAATTGTAGGTCATGCTCGTCTTGAGAGTGAAAGGGAGGATTTGTTGAAAGAAAGAAAAACACTGACAAGATTGTCCAAAGCATCATAGTCACCTCTTTATCAATGCCATAATCAATTCCGTACTCCCCGAAGAAAGGAAACACACAACTATTTGAGGCCCAACTTTCCACTAGCCAATCCTATGAGACTTCCATGCTTTTATTACTCAATATGACACAAGAAGACGACAAATTGCTTTGAGCATTCATGGAGAACTTTTCTTTTGTTGCCAAAAAAATGAGACCTTCACCCTCAGGTCGCCCTAACTATCATGTTAAATGCATTAAAAGAGGGACCTTTCTCAAATGACCTTTATCAACATAAAAGTCAATCTTCAATCAACATCAAGCACGAATCCCACAAGTCAAAAAGGTTGCATCCTCACAACAATAGCAGATTAAAGAGTGGAAGGCCTCCCAAACTATTTAGGTACACCAACTACACACTTTTAACAACTCCACATGCAAACATGTTCGAGGAATCGTTCTACGCTCACATACTTACTCTCCTTGACCTTTGGTCATCCTCATGAAGATGATGACCATAGCAAGCACTTCAAATAACACATGACTGTCAGACACATAACTGAGTAGTGTTAGCTTTCCATGATAAAATAGAAGAACTAATTTAGGCCAATCATCTCAAACAATTTGTCTAGAGGGAAACCATTATGAAGATCGCTCCAAAGTCAAGCCTGGGGCTTGGAGGAGGACAATCAACACTAACGGGATAGGCACCACTGTAACCCCCAAAATTTGACACTAATAACTAGGGAAACAATGACAACACACTTCGAGAAACAATACACACCATCATTGGTGGGTTCGTAGGCAGTGGCCTCACTAGTTCTTCATGTAAAAGATGCCTAAAATCCATCAACAGTGTTACTACTTCACTTGGTAAGTTTCTTAGATCACTACACCTAATTACTTTTACTAACGACAATATCCTAGGCATGGGCTTAAATCAGGACGACCTCATGGTCATTTCAATGCAAATCGCCAATTGGGAAGTCTAGAAGATCCTCGTTGATCAAGGCAGCTCGGTTCACATCTTGTATTAGAATACTTTCCTCTAGATATAACTACCCCATGATAGCATCAATCCATATGACAAGCCCCTATTGGGATTATCAAGCGAACAAGTCAACATAAAGGGAAACATAGAACTCTTATCTCAATTTGACAGTGACAAATGCACCAAATCATTAAATTTGAAATTTTTGTTAGTAAATGTCGCGACCTCTTACAATGTTATCCTCGGGTGACCTTCTCTAAATGCCTTAGGTTTCATAGTTTCCACACCCTACCTAGCAATGAAGTTCCCCACCACTAATGGGAATATAGCAACAGTTTGAGCCAACTAGCGCATGGCATGAAAAAGATACATCGAGAGTTTGAAGGTCACTCTAGGATGCTTGCTCAACCTGAAAACCATTGGCCTCAAATTACAGAAAATTATTTGAATGATACTAACAGATGTCAGTTGATTTTTTGCTCTTTTTTCTATACTGGTCCTTTCATTTTTTCCTTAGGTAAAATGTTTTTTGCTAGGAAGATTTTTAATGAGGCACCTTGGAGCATGTACAAATTTTCCATATCAATAATACTTCTCCATTTAAATTACCATATAAACACATATTTCCAAACAAACACATCAACTTGGCAAAATTACATTGTGATTCACACTAAAGCTTATGAGTTCCCTGGCGATTTTTGAGCACATGTGTTCAAGTGACTCAAACCCAAGCTTTTAAGATCCATCATGATTGCCTAACTCACTCGCTCTCGCGATTTACCATTGTCCTTCCAAGTTCCAATGCAATTCCCGCACTTCACCGTTCTCATGATTAAACTTTGACCTTCCAAACTCTATCATGATCTCTAAACAAACATTGTCTCACGATTTCGCATCGAGTTTTTGAGCCCCATCACAATAACGACCAAACGACCTCCCACACAATATCAACACACAAACTTCAAAGTTACAATACACTCCTAACTCCACCCACATACTCATACTCGTTACCACGAAAATGCACATTAAAGTAATAATGGGTAGTATTGTCCATGATATAATTCCAACAATAAATTTTTCCATCACAAAAAGCAAATTCATCCAAAAACTTTTAGATGAGAAAGTCATCCACAATCTACTCACCAGAGACACCGACACTTTTAACATTCATTGTCGAGTCATTTTTTCAAAGTCTCTCACATGCTCCTTACATAGTATTTTTTGTGATAAGCAACATTCTCTCCAAATCTTTCTTCTTCGCTATCAACGCTCCACACTCCATCTCCAGGAAGCCCACCCATCACCTGACTTACCATGGTGACAAGTACAACATTTTCTTCGTGTGGGATATATGCCTAAATATCTTTAGGAGAATAAATAAGTTTTTTTATAAGAATCTTTTATTTATGTTTCAAATATTTAGATTTAATTTATTTTGATTATTTTAGGATTTTTTTCTTATTTTTAGAATAAGATAATATCAATATTTGATTTTGTATGACAATTTTTCTCTATAAATAGAGACCTCATGTATAAAATTAGATTACGCTCCTCTGATAAAAATTATATCTTTACTAAATACAAATATAAAATAACTCATCATTGGTATTTAAAGCTAACATTACGACCCATGGAGACGAAAGCAGAAACAAGCTTTGCACAAATTTTCCCACCTATTTTTTATGGATAAAGTTATGATCTTTGGGCGGTGAGAATAGAGGCATACCTAGAAGCTTTAGATCTCTCGGAAGTCATAAAAGAAGATTATGATCTCTAGGAAGCCAGATAATCCTACCATAGCCCAACTGAAAATTCACAAGAAAAGGAAAATCAAGAAGGCAAACGCAAAAAGTTGTCTCTTTGCCTATGTTTCACAAAGTGTTTTCACTAGGATCATGACTCTCAAATCGGCAAAAGAAATTTGGGATTATCTAAAGGAAGAATGCCAATGTGTCGGTAGACAGTAAAAACCCTAATATTAAATCATTTTACTCAAAATTTGTGGTCGAGTACGAACCTCGTTAAAATTCTGAGGTCGAGTACGAACCTCGACAGGCTCACTTGAGGATCGAGTTCAAACCTTAACGCGTTTATTTGAGGTTCGAATACGAACCCTAAACATTCTCATCCGAGGTCGAGAACGAACCTTGTGAAGGATTACCTAACCCTATCTCAAGGTCGAATACGAGCCCAAACCTCGTCCAAGTTTGAGGTCAAACACGGACCTCAACATCCTTATTTAAAGTCGAGTACGAACCTTAAGTTCGTTCAGCAGAATTCAAACCCGAACCTCGTTAAAGGTCGAGGTCAAATACGGACCTCAACATCCTTATTTAAGGTCGAGTCTGAACCTTAATAAAATCGTTTCAACCAAATCTAAGGTCGAGTACGAACCAAATCCGAGGTCGAATACGAACCTCGACACTCTTGTTAAGGTCAAGTCTGAACCTCATCATCCGAGGTCGAATACGAACCTTGATGCCCTCGCCTAAGGTCGAGTTCGAACCTTAATTAAATCATTTTACTCAAAATTTGAGGTCGAGTACGAACCCTAACACGCCCATTTAAGGTCGAATACGAACCTTAACACATTCATTTGAGGTCGAATACGAACCTTAACATGTCTATTTAAGGTCGAGTACGAACCTCGACATGTTTATTCGAGGGCGAGTACGAACCTTAGTATGTTAATCTGAGGTCGAGTTCGAACCTCAGCATGATTAAGGTTGAGTCCAAACCTTCACAAAAATTATCTAACAGAAAAATCCAAGAATGAATTCGAACCTCGGTATGACAAAAGCTGAGTCCGAAGATTCGCAAAGTTACTTAATGAAAAATCTGAGGTCAAATTCGAACCTCGGTATGATTGAGGTCGAATCCGAACTATAGTACGATTAAGGACAAACACGAACCTTAACACGATTATTCGAGGTCGAGTACGAACCTTAACACGTTTATTCGAGGTCGAATACGAACCTTAACATATTTGTTTAAGGTTGAATATGAACCTTAAACACGCGAACTTGAGGTCGAGCCTGAACCTCGAAATGATCGAGGTCAAATCTGAACCTCGGCACTACTACTTAAGATCAAGCTTAAACCTTCACGAAAATCTAAGGTCAGGTTCGAACCTCGGCTTATTACGGTCAAGTTTGAACCTTCACAAAAATTACTTAGATCTAAGATCGAATTTGAATCCTGGTTCGATTGAAATCGAGTTCGAACCTTCACGAGAAACTACTTAAAATTAAGGTCGAATTTAGATCTCAGCGTGAGCTTTCACCAAAAATGAGAGTGTACAACAGACATCGAACGTGTGTCTCAAAATGTGTGCAAAGCAAAAACTAAACGCAAACACATAAAGGCAGAAGAAAAATATGCATATACAAACAAAGTTCCCAGAGTTCAACGCTTGAATTCAAAATAGAAAATCAAAGCAAAGGGAAAATTAAACTAGGTCATAACAAAATTGGTCTACGTAGAGGCATTCTCACTGGAGCTATCCTCCACGTCGTCCTCCTTGACGAGCTCGGTCTTAACTCCTCGAACTACGGCCTTCAGAGCTCGGGGGGCTAGTGTACTGACCGTACTTCGCACCCAGGCTCCGAGCCCGGATTAGCGATACAAAGCCACCCCGGGCACACGCTGAGCGACGTCAGCCCGATATTTGGGGCCCGGTATTTGGGTAGATCATTCCCGAACCCGGGGATCTCGTCCCAGATCAGAACCGCCTTCCAATTATATCATATCATATCTCATCATATCGTATCATATTATATCATATGATATCTTATCATATCATATCATATGATATCTTATCATATCATGTCTTATCTCAGGCCCAAGGCCCAAGACAACCCTAATTCACACAAAGGTATGTGCATTATTTATACGAGACTCATACTCCCACAAACACTAACTTTAGCATCGGAGTCTCTTTTGTAGGTACCACCCCCATCTTGGAGCACCAGCGTACCAGTGAAGGAGGCTCGCCGATCTTACCCGGCGGATCAGCTCTACAGCAGATTTCCGGTAAGAACACTAATAATTTGTAAGAATGATGATCTAGGAGAGAGAACGAAATTATAGAAAAGTGCCTGTAGGTTAGGTTTTGGGAAAATTGGATTATTTCTGTTTGAGGAATTAATTATACCATTAGATTCTGTATGTGTTGAGGATTATAAATATGCTAATAATTTGTAAGAATGATGATCTGGGAGAGAGAACGAAATTATAGAAAAGTGCCTGTGAGCTAGGTTTTGGAACAATTAGGGGTTTTACTGTTTATGTTGAAATTATATTAAATTGCTAATTCTATTGATTATTATATTAATTTATGAATATCATTGTTATATTATTTGATCAAAATTGATGATTTAAAATGTGAATTGATTGATATGTATGAAACCCATTATTTTGGATCTATTTGATGTGTGTATGGAATTGAGTTATGAGATGAGATGTTGTATGAATGTGAATATGATTATGATTGTGATTCCTCACATCAATGACTAGGGATGGCACGGCCCCTGGGTAAGTGATGCTACAGGGAGGGCGTGACCCTAGCATGGTGTGGGATGAGTAAGAAAGTTAACACGTATCACTTATGTCGAATATGGCAGCCCTGACATAGGGTTAATTGCAAGAGATTGTGTGGATTGTCATGTGATTGTGGTTCCTCACATCAATGACTAGGGATGGCACGGCCCCTGGGTAAGTGATGCTACAGGGAGGGCGTGACCCTGGCATGGTGTGGGATGAGTGAGGCAATTAGCCCGTATCACTTATGTCAGTTGTGGCGTGGCCTTGGCATAGTGTTAATTGTAAGATTGTGTGAATTATGAATGTGAAAATGATAATGTTAATTGCAAGATTTGCGATAAATAGGTGTGATTACGAATTTTGAAGTGAAAATGATGCATGATTGATAGAGTTATGATATATATAGAAATGCTTGTAAATATTTCATTGTAATGAGATTACATTGTTGTGTATGTGCTTTACATATGGATGTTTTCTTTTCTCACCGTTAAAATTGTGGATGTTTTAGGTGAGGGAGATCCTGCTTTGAGTGGCATCTAGTATGCCAACAGTTGAATTGTGGGGATGCTCTGATATTGTGACATCGGGGCAGAGGATTTTTAGAACATATGTTTTTATTTGGATTTGGAATTGTAAATGTTATTTTTGAAAATAATTTATAAACTCTTGCGTTTCATTTTTATTATTGTGGTTATTGAAGGATAATTTTGAAGATTCTCATGTGAACCCTTTTATCGAAATTGAAAAATTTATTTGTAAGTTTTTATTATTACAATATATGTGTTGGGGTAGTAAGGGTGTCACAATATATATATATATATATATATATATATATATATATATATATATAGAGAGAGAGAGAGAGAGAGAGAGAGAGAGAGAGACGTGATAAAATGAGACAGGATGGCTTACCAAAAGTTGGTGCTTTAAACAGACCAACTCAACTTAACTCACTTGTTGGTAAGCTAAAAAAATCCTAACATGGCTTGACCCACCACAGATTGGTGGTTTAAGTTGATTGACTCACTAAATTTTTTTAAAATAAAAAATTAATTACATGTTCCTATTTTTAATAAATAAAATAAAGAGTTGTACTTTTTTTATTATTAAGAAATCAAGTCTATAATTGATTCAAATGCAAAAACAAAAGAAAATATCAATCAAAAATTTGAATAATAATTATATAAAGTATAAACATTAATTTTTATTTTATTTTTTTAATTGTAATGGGTTAAATGAGTCAACTCAACTTACTTAAGTTCAAACCTGTTTGGCTCATAAATTAAATGAGCTATGATAGAATTTAGTTAAAATTAATATTATTTTTTTAACTCGACCTAGCCTGTCTCGTGGTAAGTCGAGTTGACCCATTGGACTGGAATCACTTTGATACCTCTACCTATAATTGCATAAATGATCTCTTTTAGTTATTACAAAAATAAATATCAAGGACTAAAAGAGAACAAAAAAGGTATGTATAGAGACTAAATTAAAATGTTATTGAGACTAAAAGTAAATTTTATGAAATTATAGGAACAAAAAAGATAATTAAACCTAAAAATAATATTTTAAAATTAAATGGGCTAGCGACTAATTCATCCTGTCCTGCCATTTGGTCCAATAAGTTAGTGAGTTAGACAAAACGGATCAAGAGAGTTGAAAGCTAGTTAGTTGGACTTGACTTACTTTGTTATCCCTGGTTAGAAGTTGAAATCTAATTTATGGTCTTTATTTAAAGAGAAACATTTATTAAAAATAGTTAAGTCTTTAAATAAATCTTAGTATCTAGTTAAATTACTTAACTTTTCACGATGTCTTATTTTTTTTAAAAAAAAGAGTAATATTAAGTGAATATCATTCCGCCTAAAATATTTTTAAAACATCATTTATTATAATTATTTTATTACATAAGATTTACATTTATGTATATATGAAAATGTCACATTGTATTTAGATAACTCCACAACATTTTCCAAGTTTAAATCTGGAGGCCTCTAACCACAAGAGACATATGATTGAATATGTTATTACGGATTTGATTGGTTGATAACTAGACAACTAGCTTCCGATTTGTGCTGATTTTGTACATCAAGTTCCAACCATAATATGACCCAACATGAAGATAAACTAACAATGTGTGATTATTAAACTTCTTTCAAGCTTGAGATTCCTTGTCAATTAGGGTTAGTGAAACTATTGTATACTAGAAGAAAAAATACATTTCCATTATTAAATATGTTATGGTATTGATTTTCTTTTATCTATAAGTATTAAAAATAAAAATATAAGCTTTTTTTTAATAAATGAATAAGCTTACTTTGTGATGAGGACCGAGGCCAACAAACTCCAAATGGTGCAGAGTTGTGCAGTGCAAAGGTGGAAATAAGACTGACATGTTTGGGATTAAAAAAAAAAAATAGTTAAAATGGACAATGATCCATATGTTAATTGGACCCACCTTGAAAAGGGATCGAATTGGACTAAAATAAATGAAAATTTTATAGTAAGTGAATATATCTAAACCTGGCTCACCCAAGTTGAACTCATAGTGGGCCGGGCAGCCCACCAGGTCATCCATTTTTTAATGGAAATTTGATTATGTTTTATAATTAATTTTGTATGATGGGACATTAAAATTTTTTATTTTGGACTTTTATCATAGTTTGTATTTAATTTTATATGATGAGTTATGACTTATGACTATTAATGATGTTAATTTTATGACTATCATGTTAATTTACAGTTAAACTGAAAATTTGAATTTTATTAATAATTTTTTTTTAATTTGTTGGTGGGTTGGTGGGCTGGCCGTATGACCCACCAACTTGTGATAGGTCGGACCGGACCAGAAAAATTATGAGAAAATTAAAAGTAGACCAAGTTAGATTAGTTTATTTTTAAAATGAATTAAAGTAAACTGACTCACATGAACTACATTGACCGTTTTGACAACTAAAAAAAAAGTGAATTGGTGCAAGAAACGGAGAAACAAAGCTCGAGAGCGTTCTATAAATAGAATGATCTGAATTTTTCCTTTTGATTTTGCTTCTTTTTTCTTTTTGGCTCTTCGTAAACTTCGGTACCAATTTTTTCTTTACCTCTTCTTCTTTTCCTTTTTCCTTTTTTTTTTTTAAAAAATTCTCTTTTTTTTATT
This sequence comes from Cajanus cajan, assembly GCF_000230855.2. Classification (NCBI taxonomy): domain Eukaryota; kingdom Viridiplantae; phylum Streptophyta; class Magnoliopsida; order Fabales; family Fabaceae; genus Cajanus; species Cajanus cajan. Next base: position 16,222,860 of record NC_138525.1, read on the forward strand.
TACAACTTTTATTTTGTACGTTTAAAATTTTGATATTTTCTCAGACAAAATTAAGTTATTTCATATATTAATGAAAATAAATTGAAAAGAATGATAAATTTTCACTAATGGTAAATCTTTTATTTTATTACATTATATATGGGGATAAATTAAAGAAATGAAAATCTAAAATTTAGGGGAAAGTTATAAAAGATCGAAAATCTCTGTTGATATGATGTGTTAAAAATTATTATGTGTCCTATGTTCACTCTACTCATATAATCATGTATCTTTTTTCATTTTATTACACAAATCTTATATACCAAATAGACAAATAATAACAAATTATGCACGACCGGCCCAACAATGTGTAAGGTGAAAAGCAAGTTTCAATGAAATTTTTTATATTAAAAATAAATATATATATTGAGCATTTTTGTAATCATATGAGAATAATTTTTGTGAACATAAAAAAACATTTTTAACAATATATCTTTTTTTTTTTGTACTTTGTATAAACTAATAACCAACATTTTTATCATTTTTTTTATCAAGTTCAATATTTTTATCATTATATCTTGGACCGGTCTTGAAATTATAATAAGACAAATATTAATTTATTAATATAATATATTAATCGAACCATTTTTAACATGTTTTTTAAATTAAAATCTTAAAGTATCTGTTTTTATATTTCAATTATATTTTCGTATTACTATTTTCTTTTTTTGGTTGGGCTTTTTGTAGTACTATTGTGTATGTGGACTGTAGTGAACTGTCACGTGATGATTTATATTTGTATAAATTCATTCTTTTCATAGCCATACCATTGGAATATTGACAAATCTTCTGTGAGTTTATTGATCTTCCAGAAGGGAAGGCTTTGTTACTCGTCCAAAATTGTCACTTTTCTTTTTGTCTGCCTTCTGTTTTATTTAACTTATATATTTATCATAAGGCTAGCAACACATTTTTTTAATATATTTTCTTAATTAAAATCTATTGAAAATAATAAAATTAAGAGAAAAAAATTATTAAATAAAAAATGAAATTTATTAAATTTAATATATTTCAATAAATTTTAACTGACGAAAAAAAAAGTGAGTTTAAAAGAAAATGCGTTGCAAACATTATTCATACATTTATATGTCACTCCACATTATTCAAAAGTGAAAATATCATTATAGGCTATTGGTATGGTTTTATTTTACATAATACCTTCTAATCAAACACTAGTTACTAAATACACAAACAAGAATACTTGTCCCGATCAGATTACAATGGGACGGCAAAAATATTTTTTAAAATATGTCACCGATGTTTTTGCTTAAATATCAGAAAATTCCTTAAAATATAAAAATGATATTTGAAATTAAAATTTGACTTTGAGAGCCAATTATGTGTAAAAAAAAGGTACTAATATTCCATGACGCTTGTTTTAATATATGATTATTTTTAATTAATTAATCAACTTATTTATACTTTTTAAGTATAGGACTAAAATAATAATTTTTAATTATAAAAACTAAAACAATTAATTTTAAATTTAAAAGATTAAAAAAAATTCTTATATTAGAGGTATTAAAAAAATCAAATAAAAAAAATGAAATAAGTTCACATAAAAACTATCTTTACATCCAGTCAAATTAATAAACAAATTATAAAACGTACAATTTGTCGTTGTATCTAACAAAAAAGAAATGCTAGTTCAAAATAAGTCATAAATTACTATTCTAATCTTGTTGTCCCGATGTCACGTTATCGGAGCGAACCCATCACTTCAGTTCTCGGCACCTTGAATGTCAACCTCATCACTTAAGTCATTACCTAAATCATACCACAATGAAGATGGGTGAGGAAAATAAACATTCATATGCGAAATACAAGAAAAGAATTCCACCCAACATCTAGTCAATCCACATACAATTCACAATATTAATCAATCACAATAATATTATTAATTCATGAATCAATTAGTTAATATCACCACAATCACATCACAATACAATTCACGTGTCATGTTCATGCTCACATCAATGCATATGCAATGCAACCTCCTAAGAAGTATCAACTCAGAATGTTGTACAATGAGCAAACTTCATCAACCTCCTCAAGCACCGCTACACATGGCCACACCGTTTACATCACTTATGACCGGTGTCATACTGTTAATCACCACTTACACCAATGTATAAATAATACATCCCACATCGTTTACATCATTTATGACTGGTGTCAAACTATTAATCACCACTTAGGCCAGTGTATAAAGATACATCTCCTGTTATCACCACTTATGGCAGGATAAATGTGTATGCAACATGCACCAATGCTCTTGCCACGCCACCTTATACTTTCATCCTTTCTATTCATGCCAATGCACAATTAATATAGATCCACATATTACAACCATTTTCCACCCAATCACATTTCGCACATCAACTCATTCAATTACACATCATTCATGCTTAATCAAACAATAGCCATCTAGTTACACCATACAACCCATAATTATCATCAAAATACATCAATACATATAACACATACATAGATTGCGTCAAGCTTCACCAAGTTGCGCCTGGCTTAAGCCACTATAGAGAGTACATAATTAGTTTTTTATGCCCGACAAAATTATAATTTTGCCCGGCACCAAGAACCCACGCCCGACACTAAGGAGCTAGAAAAAGCTCCCCATGTTATCACACCCGACGTGATTTTGTTTGGGCTTCGCATTCATCAGTATGAATGCAAGCCCAACACCAAGAACTAAAGCTCGACGCCAACACATTTTCCAGAAAATGCAATATGAACGGAACATCCCATAAATTTAAGATCAATCATGTAATCATTCTTTCACTAATTTAATCAATCAAAAACACGTATTTTCACACAGAAACACAACATACATCATCAATTTCATGAGCTCACATCTTATTTAACAATACCTAATCCCTAATGAAAACTTAACCCAAAGAGACATTACAAGAGACTTAAACTCAATTATCGATCAAAACCCCAATTTTTAACGAATAATACAAGAAACACGATCATAAATTAATACAGAACCTAATTAAATTGTCAATTCCAACATCATAATAGAATTTGGGGAAATCTTATGAATTTAAGGATTTCTTCCACTACTCATTCTCTTTTGCAATCTCACACATGAATCACTCATTTCCCTCCCCATACCTTATCGTGTCGATGAGATTAGTCTGATGTCGTTTGAGATGACTCTGAGCACTTCTCCTCAGAGCTCCTTCCTTCTCTTCCCTTTTCTCTCTTAATCCTTCAGAGCGCAAAATGAAGCAGATGTGTCAACTCTCTTAAAAGCTCACTAAAACAGATCAAAATCCAACCCATTTCCCTTCTCTCGTTAAATTAAATAAATAAATATTATATAATAATTCCCCTCTTGTAAAAATAAACAATATTTTTTACTATAATACAATAATACTAATAATATTATTATTTTTTTTAAAAATATGGTGTTACACATGTTTACCTAATCTTACTATTTTCAATAACTCATGTTTTATATCAAACTTTTTTTATACATCGTTTCATTAATTCAAATCAATGTTTAAAATATTTTTATAATTATTCATCAATTTGAATTAATGAAATAGAGTATAAAATAATTTTCAAAATTTTTAACATACTTGATATATGCATTAAAAAATTTTAATTTAACAATTAAATCATTAAAATTTGATGTAGAACATAAGTTATGAAGTGAAATAAGTCTAAGTGTTATAATTTAATATTCAAAATAGTTAATTGAAGAATATAATAGTATCATTCACATAATTTTAATTATTATGGAATTTTTATAACTCATTTGTCTAGCTACATATAATAAGATGTTTTTATTTTTGTATGATATTATGTATTCTTCAATTAAATTCTTTTGACTAGAAGTAGAATAACCATTTTTTTTTTGTAACATTACAATAATTTATAAATATGATTTTATTTGTCTAATATAAAATTTTACATTATATTTATTCCTTTGTACATATTTTTATTTTATTGTTTTATTCTCATTTGACATAAAAATATTTAACCAATATTTATTTCACAAGTAATTAATAAAATAAAACTCTTGTTCATATGCACATTTTTTTTTTTTTGAACGACAAATGTTAATGGTTAGTTTGTTAGTTGTTTTTGGGGAGATTTGAACCCACACCCTCTTACTAGTTTTAAAATAATACAAGAATGTGTCTTATATTATGTTTTTTTTACCCTCCCTTTAATTTTATAATTTGAATTCAGTGTTCTAAATTTTTTAATTGTTGTTAATTTTTTTTATTACTTTTGTTTATATTTTGATTTTTTTTAATTACTTTTCATTCTTAATCATTCTTAACAAGAGTTTCTCTCTTTTTCATATAATATTTATGATTTTATTTTCAAACATATAATAATAATAATAATTATTTTTTAAACAAATTGTCCTCACTGACACAAATTCCTACCTATGTTAATGTCTAGACCTATATCTAAGTAAAAGAATCAATTCCACACATATTAAAAAAATTATTAAATATATTTAATTTTTCTATTTCACATTAAATATGCATTTTATTGTGTTATTATTTATTATTATAAGAATATTTTTTTGAATTAAGAGTATCAAATAAAAAAAAAATCACTCATTGAAATGTACATAAATTTTAGTCTAATAAAAATCTAAACATTTTTAATATATAAATATTATTAAGAAAAAATTGTCTTGTTACACTTCATTACACTTTCTTTCTTTTCCTTTCTCTTATTTTCTGCATAGCACGTAAGAATTCTGTCTTGTGTATGCAGTCGCGTTAAATCTTGGAATCAGTTATTTCATTTTTAAAGTGTCTTTAACGTAATGAGGAGATTAATTACTATTATCGATACCAGGAAAAAAAAACATAGAACTTAAAATTTTAATATAACCATGTGCTTTTATTTCAATAGATTGTTCTTAACGCCATGGGAAACATCAGAACTAATGTACAATACAATGTCAATGATGAGTGTTTATTACCGATGTCATGCGTTGTTTTTGGGCTTTCGGGAGAAGTTCCTCGAACGATTCGCCCACAACAGCAACATTCCACCACAATAATGATAAGCATTTTTCTATTTTCTAGAAGCAAAAGCAATTCGGTTGGTAGATCAAAGGATGACTTGTCAAGTATTGTGTGCTACACTTTACCTAAATAAATAAATATTTTAATTAATTAAATGTAATAAATAAATAATTTTAATCTGTAAATATTATATGATGTATTTAATTAATTTTACTCTTTAATTCCTTAAGAGATAAGATTCAACAAATATTTAAAATTCTGTTAAAAAAATATTTAAAATAACCACAGATTTTATAGTATATTTTAGAGAAGTAGATATAAAAAAATTTGAAAATAACAAATGATGCCATATAGTTTTTCAAGTCATTATAAAATTTAAATAATTTTTAATTACAAGATAACTAATAATTAAAATATAATATAAAACGTTCATACTATCAATTTATTTCAATTAAATTTAAAAATGCTTAATTGTGCATTTCATTTATTTAGTATAGTTATTTTTCTATGAACTTGATTCTTTATTTTTTTTTGTTTTTCAAATTTGATCATCAACTATTTAATGTATTTGGTATCTTCACATGAAATATTTAACATAAGCGATGATATGATAATGCAGTAAACTATCACATCAATATACTAATGTTGTTTGAGTAGAAAATCTTAAGTTTTGATATTGTGGATGAAAAAATAATTATTAAAAAATAAAATCATACTAAATTTGATTGGTAAAGTAATTTGATAAGGATTAGTTATCAATAAATCTCTTTATTAATAATATGATTATCATAATCAATTTTCTTATGATTAATTATTATTAATGTTAGAGAATCTGATTGATTATTTTAGAGTTATCTTTTTTTTTAATCACATTTTTTTATATACAAGACTTAAATTTAATATCTTACCTAAAAAATCAAATTCACTACCACTTAGACCAATTATATGTAGTTGATGCTTATTTTTTTTCTATAACAATTAACATGGTTGTAATTTAAGATATATAATTATAGAGGTTTTTTTACAAAGTTCAATTTTTTTCTTATTTTTGCTTTATTTTTTAATTTAAATTAATTAGATTTAATTGATTGATTTATTGTCCAACTTGTAATAAATGGAGGCAAATCAAGTGATTTACTTTAATTTTAATGTTTAAGGAAGTTAATTATTTTTAAATTATAACGAAATTGAAAAATGAAAATGACTAATTAGAAGGAATTGAGTGTGCAAATTGATAAATCATAAATGAATGAGTAGATAAGGTAAAAATAAAAATAATAATAATAATAATAATAATAATAATAATAATAATAATAATAATAATAAAAAAGTAATAACAAGGCAAAGAAGCAAGTTTTGGTCTGATAGAAAGCGATGGGATCTGAAAGTGGACCCAAATGGCAAATTGGTTGGCTCTTTTCTTCCTATAAAACAAATGATACAAAACTCTTCACTGTTCACAGATACACCGCTGTGCCTCGCCGCTGCTGATTTCTTCCCCAAACGGTATCCCAATTTCAGATTCCCAGATTCCTGTTCCATTCATTCATTCATTCATACAAACCTTTCGATTCCAATTGGAACCCACTCACAACACAACAACAACAACAAAAACAGAAAACCAAAATCAACTCTCCCAAACCCTGAGAATCTCTCACGCAAGGTGAGTTTTAAGTCAACTACTCTTACTCTTCATAATTTCTTGTTCCACTTTTTCTCTTTTAGGTTCCAATTTCTTGCGTCTTACTTTTCTCCTCTTAATCGAATCTCAATTTCGTCTTTCTTTCCTTGAGAATTTTCAATTGTTCTGCTTTCTGCTCTGCTGTACGCCTATTCAATACAATTTTTTAATGTGTTTTCTTTATGTCATTTATCATGATTATATGCTCTGCCAAACAAGGTTTTAGGTAGATTCCAAACGTACTTATTCATTCTCCAATAACTTGATACATTTGGGAAGTTATTCTTTCCTAGGAAATAATAGGGTTGGGGTATTAATCCAGAGAAATCTGGGTGATCATAATAAGATAGTTTTTAATTTTTTAATTTACCATCTTTCCTTGAAAACCGGATGCGAGACACCATTGAGAAATGGTTTTGGGAGTTTATTTGGATGGTAGGAGTTAGAGTGCACAGTATTTAGAGGCATTTTTGTTGCTATTAAGCACAAAGAGTTGAAAGTTTCAGGAATTCCCTGCTATTTCAGAGCTCTTTATCCTCTTACCCCAGCCAGTTCTGTATTTTTTTATTTTTATTTTTTTGTCGTTTCTGTTCTCAGCTAGTAAAGCCATTTATTTTATATTTTTTACTTTTAATTGCAAAATTCTACCTTATTTTCATTTCATTTTTTGTTTTCATGAAAATATAAAATAAAACAGAAAACAATAAAAAAGTGTTTTAGATACGGAAAATAATATAAATATAAATAAGGTAGTATTTTTTTTTAATTAAAAAGAGAAATGAAAACAAAATTTGTCCTCTCAATTTGGCAGAAATATGCTTTTGTTTCTGAATCGTATGTGCAACATAGTGAATTGATGCATTATGGTGTGGTTTGAAATTTTACTGGGTCCATGGATGATGATATGATTTGGCATTTCATATTCTTTGGCAAGGTGTTAGGCTAATAAATTCGAATTTACTGCTTCCAAGTTTTTAGACTACTGTACCATCCATCATTCTGCAATTAAAAGGATTCGGTACTTAATCTCGGTCTGGTTCCTCTGCCACTTGGGGATGTCTCTGTGGAAAGGAATACTGAATTTTACTTCTTTGGAAAAGCATCTTTTTCCACTCATTTGTAATTATTATTATACAATTATTGTAATTCATCATATTACTATATATATAACTGCAGTATCCAACAAGTTTGTGAGTCACTAAAGCTGGAAGGTCATGTTAGCAATTTAACAGGTCACTTTAAAAATAGGATCCAGCTTACTGGGTTTACTGAGTTTTAAAATTGAATTTTCTTTTTTTTTTCTGTCTTTTTACTATTTCAGTTAATATAGGATTACCCAACTTATATAGAGGATAATTTATAACTGAGTGACTGATCTTATATTTCTGTTTTCTGGATTTTTTAATATAAGATACTTCTCATTTAGCAGGTGGTTAGAAAACATTTAATATACCCTATGAAATACAGAACTTTTAGTTAGTACTTAACATAAGCATTAAATGATTTTTGTATTTTGATATAATAAATACTTTCAGTGTTGATAAATAATTTATACTTTTAATATGAATTTATGTTATTGTTATTAATACTTGTCGGAACTGGGGATTATCAAAATAACATTACGGTACATTATTGCAGAAGGGAAGTTTTTCAACAGTTTCTTGAAGAAGATGGAGGTTTGCGGGTCAATCAAATCTGAAAGTAGTTTAAAGCACCGCCCTCTGACCCCTATTAGGTTGTTAAGGGGTCTGATATGTTTAGTGGTGTTTCTGTCTACAGCTTTTATGTGTTTAGTCTATTTTACGCCGGTGGCAGTTGTAGGATTGCGGCTTTTCAGCATACGTTGTAGCAGGAAGACAGTGTCATTCATCTTTGGACTTTGGCTATCTCTTTGGCCTTTTCTATTCGAAAAGATAAACAAAACTAAAGTTGTCTTTTCTGGAGACAGTATTCCAATGAAGGAACGTGTTTTACTAATTGCAAATCACAGAACTGAGGTTGATTGGATGTACTTGTGGGATCTTGCACTTAGAAAGGGAAGACTGGGATGCATAAAATACATCCTTAAGAGCAGTCTGATGAAACTACCTATTTTTGGTTGGGGATTTCACATTCTGGAGTTCATTGCAGTGGAGAGGAAGTGGGAGATAGATGAGCAAATATTGCACCAAAAGCTTTCAACCTTAAAGGATCCTCAAGATCCCTTATGGCTAGCTATTTTTCCTGAAGGAACCGATTATACGTACTACCTGATATCCCTCTTATCTTGGATCCTGTCTTTTAATTTTCAAGTCCTTTTATCATCATTTGATAATAATATTAAGTTATTAACTAATTTCAATTTCACAAATTACTTTATTTGGTTTTTTATCTTTATGAATTTGATATTTTATTTTGTCTAGCATGCTAAAATTTGGGAATCATATTATACCATACAAAAAATATTAAGATACACATTTGACAGGTTTGTTTTTTATTATGTAGTGATAAGAAGAGTAAAAATAGTCAAAAATTTGCTGCTGAAGCTGGACTCCCTGTACTCACAAATGTATTACTTCCAAAAACAAAGGGGTTTCATGCTTGCTTGAAAGCTCTACGAGACTCATTGGATGCAGGTTTCTTTTATTATTTCCTTTTATTATTTCAACTCTTTTTTTTTTAAGATACTAAGATCATTTCATAGTGACTTTATTGTGCCTATTTATGAAATTATGTAATCTGTGTTATAAAATACAAACTGACTGTGTTTTTGAAAATTATAATTTTTCTATCACTGCAGCATTTTATGTGTGCATCTTTGTACATGAATCTATACTAATAATAAAAGGGATTCACTCTTTTAGTGTTCACTATTATCTTTTTTATTTTATTTTTAATAATTATATATAACCTTTAATAATCATACAAATTATTAAACAAATTTATTATTTTTTCTCTTTTTAAACTTTGTCTTTTTTCACACTAATATATATAATATTAGTTTATCCAAAATTATTAGGTGATTTTAAATTATATAATTCTTAATAATTTACTATATAACATGTATTTAAGTATTGTTTATTTTTTTAAAATTAAAAAACTTGAATATGTCATAATGTAAAAATCCATTGAAACTATGAACACCAAATGATTCTTAATTTACTAATAATTTTCAAATCTGCTCATACATACAGTGTACGATGTGACAATTGCATACAAGAATCAGTGTCCTTCCTTTCTGGACAATGTTTTTGGTATTGACCCTTCAGAAGTGCACATGCATGTTCGGCGTATTCCTGTGGAGAAGATTCCGACCTCTGAAACCAACGCTGGTTCTTGGTTAATGAATACATTCCAGATCAAGGACCAACTGCTTTCAGATTTTAAGATTCAAGGCCATTTCCCTAACCAACTAAATGAGAATGAGATTTCTACATTTAAGAGCTTACTTACTGTTACCTTGGTAGTTTCGGTTACTGTCATGTTTATTTATTTTACATTTTTCTCTCTCTTTTGGTTTAAACTGTATGTAGGTCTATCTTGTGCATATCTTGCTGTTGCAACGTGCTTCAATTTTCAATTGATGCCTTTATCTAACTATGTTCATGCACTCCATAACAAGAAGACACAAAAGAGTGTATAGTGCTCTCAATTTTGTCAATGTATGATCTTGGTCTTGAACTTCAAATTGAAGTGCAAATTATTTGTTGGGTTTTTTCTTTCACAGTTTTGGTCACCAGGAAATCAAAAGTAACATTTTACAACCGAGATTTTGCAGGACTTTTCAAAGCTAAGATTTTTAGATGACTAGTGTGTCATACTTTTTTTTTCAATTTTGAATATAAGTAAAAAAAAAATTCATGGTTGTATTTTTAATCTTCTTTTTTAGTTTCAAATATAAACAAATATTAACTAATTTTACTGTATTAAATATTATTTTTTAAATATCATTTCATTTAATTCAAATTATATTTTAATAATTTTTTTTTCTATTTTTCAACATCAAGTTTTAAAGAAGCTATCAGGAAAATAAATTATGTTTTAGATGAGATTAACAAAATCAAATTATAGAAATTATCTTTTTTAGTTAGTATAAATCAATTTTTATTTGTTTATTTTTACTAATATTCATACTAAAAAAAATAATGTACAAGCCAAGTAAAAAAAAATGAATAAAAATTTAATGTGACTTGTCATGCCGTCAGCATTTAATTCACATTTAATGCTTTGCAGCGGTTATATTACATGATATGATTTTAGAGAACAGAAAATTGAAAGGAAAAAAATTAGTATATGCAATATTTTAAGAATGAAAAGTGTATAAAAAAAAAATTATATCAAACTTTTTATATATATGTAACAAAATTAATGATTTTCCATTTCAATAAATTTATATCTCTAATAGTCCTATACAAATTTAAAGAGTTCAACACTTTTAATTTGGAACGAGCAATACAAGTAGTAAAATAAAGTGAAATATAATAAAAAAATATTTTAACTCTTTTAAAATGGAAAATGTATTTTAAAAAATAAAATATATTTATAATTATTATAAATAAAATCAACTATTAATAATTATAATAAAATTATATTCTTATAGAATAAAATATAATTTATTATAATATCAAATCGTTAATTTATAATTATTATAACATTTTATTCTTTAAAGTGAAGTATAATTCTCTCATTTTAAAAAATTAAATTTGATAAAAAAAATATTAAAAAATATTAATTAATAAAGAGTCAATAGGTAAAATCTTAACGATTACATATAAATCATAACATTAGGTTCAATCATTTAACATAAAATAAAATATATTTAACTAGAAAGGTAGAAAAAAGAACATAACAAACAAACAAGCATATGAATTAATAGTATGATATAATTACATATGGATACATAGCGTATTTTTTCTTAGTTTAATATATAAAAGTTTATATCGTACAATTAATAATCAAAATTAATGCATTAAGATCTTTATAGAACTTTCATTATAAATTTTAAAAGCAAAGTGTTTAATTTGGAACAAAGACCACCATACCAACCTTTTTGCATTGCCATGATTTGTTCTCTTTATGCCGACTTCAATTCTCCAGCAAGTAATGATACGTTGATGTCTTTTGTTTTTTTACATATATAAATATTTTGTATGTCAGACACTGTATCAACGTTTGTTATTAATTTTCTTAATTAACTCATGCCATATATTTTCCATTTCCAGCTTAATTGTTGCAGAGCTACAACTTGCTTGATCCTGTCAAGTATCATGTTTTGTTTTCAGCTCCAGATCCAACCCCCACATGGTGGAAGAGGACAAATTTTGATGGGTTAATGCTATTTATTGAATGCGTGGACCAAAAGATAGAATAAGGCAAGCTATTGAATATGTTATTATTGAAATGTTTATCAAATTTTACAAATAATTTCGAGCAATTTTAATGGGAGTTGCTTGTCCCATGAAGCAACTCAAGTCCTAATTTTTTATTATTGGAAGACTCTGACGTGGCAACATGAGTTGCTTCCTCAAGCAACCGTTCCTTACCAGATTTCAAACAAATCTTATTGAACATATTTGGGAATATTTCGAAAATAATAATGATAAAAATTAATTTCGTTTAATGTTCATGTATTTATTATTATTTTATTTTATTTTTAATATCTACTTATTGTGTATTTTTTCTCGTAATTTATTTTCTCATTATAGTACAATTACCATTTTTAATAAAAATTTAAAATTAGTTCATAATTGATTAGAAAAAAAAATTCTAAAAGTTGAATTTCTTAAAATTTCTTGTCATCGGAATAAATTTGTGTTTGAATTACTTAATACTAATATGTACACTCGAGATCACTTTTTTTAATTTTTCAATGCATGAAACAACTCAAATGAGTTGCTTCTATTGGAGATGCCTTCATATCTCTACCTACTAAGCAATTAATTTTTTGACTGTCCATCAGATCTGCTATTCATATCATCCCAAATAAATAAATGTAAACCTTAAGGTTTGAGTCTTTTTCTCTAAGAGCGTTCATTAGGAGATTAGACATCATATCAGCAGTATTTTGAGTTTCAGACGGACTAAGGAGTTGGGTGAAGTACCTCGAGGTTTTTCTAATTTACCAAAAAAGTTAAAAAGCAGTTTTTCCAAGAAATCCTTTATAAGACTAATCAACGTCTTTGCAATTGGAAAGTTTGATCCGTGTCCTTTGCTAGCATATTTATGCTCACATTGTTACTTGTGTTTAAAAGTTTTCTATGTGAAGATGGTGATTGGGATGTGTTGAAGATTGGAATTGGATTAAGCCTAAAAAAATGAAAATCACTCTATGGAAAATAACGCATTCAACTCTCATGACTAATGTTGAATGTCACAGGGGAGGTTTTACCCGAGGTGTAAATTGTCTCATTTGTAATCAAGTTGCAAAAGATGTTCTTCATGTTTTTAGGGACTGTGAATTTGGAATATGGTTACTAAGAATTAGAGCTATTCTCTTTTCTTTGGTGGTCAAATCATTCCTTGGATTTTGAATAATATCGTTTGCAACTCTACTGCTTTGGCTGATTGGAGTTTAATGTTTGTCTGCACCTTAGATTGCATTTAGAAGAAAAGAAATGATAAAGTTTTCAATAACTCTCTTGCCAGTGTTTTGGATGATGTTGACAGAATCAACAAACATATTTACCTTGTTTCTCATATCAAGTCTACAATTCATCCATCTACTAACAGAGACTTGAACAAGATCAAAGTTAATGTAGATGATGCGTTTTCTCCAATAGACAATAAAGCTGACTATGTCAGAGTATTGAAGAATCGTAATGCAATTTTTATTTGTGCGTTTTCTTCTAAGAATCTAAGCTTTAGAGTCTCTCTTTCCTTGTAAACATGTTTATTTTGGAAATTTTCTAATGTATATTAGGAGTCTAATTCTCGACTTGTTTTTTTAAGACTAAATCAAATATTATTAATGAGAAAAAAAAAAAGTTGAATACAGTCATAAGGTGAATTATACCAAAATTAAAAATATAGTAATAGTAATTATAGAAATTGGTCTATCAATATATATGATAATTCAAGTCTAACTTCAACAATAACAATCTAAGTCCAAAATAAAAATAATGAAAATACTAAAATAATATAAACCAGCAATGTCTCAATAATAAAACAAAATCAATAAGATTCTAAAGTAGATTCATCTTCCTTCATAAAAATAACTAACAACAATATACAATTAAGATATACATGTTGCTATCACAAATAAAGTTGAACCTGCTCATGGTATGGAGAAAAAAGTAACGGTAGAGTATTTAGCACGAATCCAATACCATCACTTGTAGATTGTAACAGCCTGATTTTCACAAATTGTGCGAAGGCCCAAAAGCTCAATATGGGTGATTTAGTAGCCCAAAACGGGTCGTTCCCAAACTGGAATGGGTCATTTCAAACTACTAAAAAGACCTATTTTTGGTAGCCCAGAACGGGCCGTTCCCAAATTGGAACGGGCCATTCCAAACTACCAAAATGGCCTATAACCCTAGTTGGGAACGGGCCATTCCAAATATGGCCGTTATGGGTTAAAATGCAACCCCAGAACGAGTCGTTCTAGTTTGAGAACGGGTCGTTCTGGATGTAAAATTTTACACATGCTGTCAGAGTCCAGAACGGTCCGTTCCGGATTTGAAAGGGGCTGTTTTGGCGACGCCTGATGCCTATAAATAGAGCGCTCTAGCACTCCCAAAAAGCACACTTTTCAGTTCTGACTTCTTTCAGTTCTGACTTCTTTTCCTTCTACATTCTCCAAAGACCGAGGGGAACCTAAAGGAGGAGATCACCCAGATCCTGCTATAGTTTCAGCTACTGTTTATCGAGGTACGGGGGATAAAGGGAATTACTTATATGTACGGTTACATGAGAGAATTGGGTAGAGGAGGAATCCCGTAAGATTATGGATAATTTTATAATTATTTCTGTTTGAGAAATTGATGATCCCGTTAGACTTTACATATATTGAGAATTAGGAATATGCCAATAATTTGTAAAAATGTTGATATGAGAAAGAGAACGAGATTGTAGAAAAGTGCCTGTGAGTTAGGTTTTGGAAAAATTGGGGGTTTTACTATTTGGGTTAAAATTCTGCTAAATTGATGATTTCATCGAGTTTTATATTAATTTATAAATGTGATTGTTATATTATTTGGTAAAATTGATGATCTAGATATGGAATGTGGTGTGATGCCTTCGTACATACATTATATCTACTGTCTTATTATTGAATTGATAACATGATGTGAGTATGTTGACATGAAATGAGATGTGTGGAATATGAATGAGATGTGATTGTGGATCCTCATACTGATGACCAGGGGTGAGCACGACCCTAGGTTGCTAAAAGGGTAGCGTGACCTTGGCACAGTGTTATGTCAGGGGTGAGCACGACCCTAGGCTGCTAAAAGGGTAGCGTGACCTTGGCACAATGTTATGTCAGGGGTGAGCACGACCCTAGGCTTCTACAAGGGTAGCGTGACCTTGACATAGTGTTAATTATAAGATTTGTGATGATCGTGATTGTGATGTGATTGTGGTTCCTCACACATATGACCAGGGATGAGACGACCCTGGGTAAGTGATGCTACAGGGATGGAGTGCCCATGGCATAGTGTGGGATGAGTGAAGCAATTAATACGTATCACTTATGTCTAGAGTGGCATGACCTTGAGATGGTGTGACCATTGACATAGTGTTAATTGCAAGATTTGTGATAGATTGGTGTGATTGTGAAATTGTGATGTGAATATGATACATGATTGATAGAATTAGAATGTATGGATACGCTTGTAAAGACTTCATTAATTGATGAGTTATGATAAGATTATGTTGTGTTTTTCCTTGGGTTCTTTATATATAGATGTTTTTCTTTTCTCACCGTACAATTTGTGGATGTTTTTAGGTGAGGAAGATCCGACTATGAGTGGCATCTAGAATGCTAATAGTTGAATTATTGGTACGCTCTAATATTGTGACATCGGGGCAGAGAATTTCTAGGACATGGATTTTATTTGTATATGGAGTTGTACTTATTATTTTGAAAATATTTTGTAACCTCTTATGTTTTATTCTCCAAGTTTCATTTTCAAAATATTTTGGATATTGAAGAATGTTCCTAAAGGTTTTTATGTGAACCCTTTTACCGATGTTGAAAAATTTATTTCCTTAGTTTATTTACATTATTACAATATATATGTGTTGGGGTAGTAAGGGTGTCACATTTAGTGGTATCAGAGCAGGTCGATCCAATCGGCCGTGAGTTATGTACTTATCATGATTCTGTTGTGTACTCTGAAAGTGTTTTGTTTGTTGTGTACTTTGATGATACTTTGATTTGATAATGATGATGATAAAGATGATGTTCTCCTTGTGTTGATATTGTTGAGTTTGATACTGTTAGATTATATTGTAATTAGAGGAATGATAGATAGTGTTAGCTAATATTATTATGACTGCTCTTCTTCATTCTTATGAGTGCTTATTTGTTTGATACTTCTTGCTTACGTAAGAAGTAGTAGATGAGTGATATCTCTTGTGTTGCAAGCATATGTGCTAGTAGTAGTGGACGAAGTCGTGTGCTAACCAACTAGAACTATTAGAACCTTGGATGTGGGTGAGACATTGATTTGTCGAGTTTATTAAGAGCTTACGATTGGTTGAGTTTTTGAAATCTATAGTTGTAGCGATTGAATCCAAGTAGGTTGTATGTTGAGAATTGGAGTTTTGGTATTCTTAAGAAGAGATTGAAGTGTTGATAATTTCTGGAGTTTTATGCTTGCATGTTGACCTTTTATGGTTTAGGTAGCATGTGAGTTTTATTTTTCTGAATCTTTTGTACTGAATATGTGAGTTGTTTTGGTTTAGTATTGTAGTAGGAAGCTTGGATATGAGTTTGAGGTGGAACGGAGTGAGTTTGGAATGGTTGAGGTATTTTGTGGGATGTTAGTACACTATTGTTGTATGGTGTAAGGGATATTTTCGCTGCAGTTTTGTTGTGCCAGTATGAGTATCGTATTGACAGAATTAGATTTTGTTGTCTTCATGAAATTTGTAGCCTTAGATGTTATCTTTCCAATGGAACTAGAATAAGATAAAACGGAGGTCTAGAACTTCAGTTATAATTGCTTTAGTGATTAGAGGTCTAGCTATATGAAGTGAGTTTTCTAGGCCCTGTAAATTCTAGCAGAGGTATAATGTAGATCTATCTATGGTAGAAGTTGTGCTTAAGTGGGAGATACTTAAGTCAATTAGTGAGGTTAGGAGTTTCTTGGGTTAGTTCTTTGTTATTGGAGATTTATTGAGTAAATTTCTAAGATAGCATTACCTTTGAGCAGATTGACTAAGAAGAGTGTTATCTTTGCGTGAGATAGTAAGTGTGAGAGTAGTTCCCAAATTCTTAAGGAAAGATCGACTAGTGCACCAGTGTTAGCATTGGCCGATCTTAGTAAGTCTTGTGTGGTATATGTTGATGTTTCTAAGATAGGTTTGGGTGGAGTGTTGATGCAAGAAGGAAAGGTAGTAGCTTATGATTCTAGGCAACTGAAAATTCATGAGAGGAATTACCTACCCATGACCTTAAGTTAGCGGTTGTAATATTTATACTAAGATTTGGAGACACTACTTGTATGATTTTAAGCTTGAGGTATTTTAGTGATCATAAGAGCCTTAAATATCTTTTGACCAAAGGAGTTGAATATGAGACAAAAGATATAGTTGAAATTTCTTAAGGATTAGGATTTTAATCTTAGTGGTTATCTGGGTAAAGACAATATGGTGGTTGATGCTTTGAGTAAGAAACCTCTATAATTATCTTCCCTTATGATTAGAGAGATGAATCTTTTTGGCTCAAATTAGAGATTTAAGTTTGGCTTATAAGGTTACCCTTAGTAGTGTGAGACTAGATATGACTCAAGTAACAAGTGGATTGTTGAAAGAAATTTGAGAGGCATAATTAGTTTATTCATTTTAGTGACAAGATATGAGGCTATAGAACATGGTAATGGATAAGAGGTTGCATTAAGTATAGATGGAGTGGTAAGACTTTGAGACCAAGTATGTGTAACTAGTGAACTTATGCTTAAGCGCTTGATCTTTGGAGAGAGTCATAAAAGTAAAACTAATATTGTGGTAGATGCATTGATTAGGATGACCATTCACCTATCATCTTTGATGATTTAAGGGTTGGATTTAATTGAGGAGGTTAGAGACTTAAGCGTGATGTGTGAGCTCACCCTTAAGAGCATTGGATTGAGTATGTTGGAAAGGACTAATAGATTAAATGATGAGATTAGAGAAGTCCAGGAGTTAGATCCTTTCTTAGTGAACCAAGTGGAAAGGATTGGTAAAGGTATAGATAACCTTACGAGTGGAAGTTGATGGTATTTTGGGGTTCAAGGATAGAATTTGTGTGCCTAGTAATCCTGAATTAAGGAAAATGATCTTAGAGGAAAGACATAAGAATACTATTAGCATTCATTTAGGAGCTACTAAGATGTATCCGAGTGGCGCAGCAGAAGCGTGGAGGTCTAAGGTTAAGAGAGGAGTAGAGGAATTTGTGTATTCGTGTTTAGTATGCCAGAAGTCTTTAGGAATTTTGCAGTCTTTAGACGTCCCATTTTGGAAGTGAAACTCTGTATCGATGAACTTAGTTGTAGTTTTGTCTTAAGATGCTTAAGAAATTTAATTCTTTTTGGGTTAGAGTGGATAAACTCACCAAGGTGGCTCACCTTACCCTTATTGATATTAGATATTCTTTAGAGAGGTTGATAGAGATGTACATCAGTGAGGTAGTAAGGTTATATGATTTTTCCTACTAGTAGAGTTTCTGAAAGGGGACTGGAGAGACTATGACTTACGAATTAACAAGCAAGATACAAGGAGCCTACCTATTTCTGTTTTTAGGTGAATTTTGGGGACGAAATTTCTAAAAGGAGGGGAGAATTGTAACAGCCCGATTTTCACAGATTGTGCGAAGGCCCAAAAGCCCAACATGGGTGATTTAGTAGCCTAGAACGGGCCGTTCTTAAACTGGAACGGGCCGTTCCAAACTACTAAAAAGACCTATTTTTTATAGCCCAGAACAACCCGTTCCAAACCACCAAAATGGCCTATAACCCTAGTTGGGAACAGGTCGTTCCAAACATGGTCGTTATAGGTTAAAATGCAACCCAAAAACCAGTCATTCTGGTTTGAGAACGGGTCATTCTGGATGTGAAATTTTACACATGCCGTTAGAGTACAGAACTGGCCGTTCCAGATTTAAAACGGGTCATTCCGGCGACGCCTGATGCCTATAAATAGAGCGCTCTAGCACTCCCAAAAAGCACATCTTTCAGTTCTGACTTCTTTTCCTTCTACATTATCTAAAGACCGAGGGGAACCTAGAGGAGGAGATCAACTAGATCCTGCTCTAGTTTCAGTTATTGCTTATCGAGGTACGGGGGGAAAAAGGGAATTACTTATATGTATGGCTACACGAGGGAATTGGGTAGAGAAGGAATCCCGTAGGATTATGGGTAATTTTATAATTATTTATGTTTGAGAAATTGATGATCCCATTAGACTTTACATGTATTGAGAATTAGGAATATGCCAATAATTTGTAAAAATGATGATCTGAGAAAGAGAACGAGATTGTAGAAAAGTGTTTGTGAGTTAGGTTTTGGAAAAATTGGAGGTTTTACTATTTTAGTTAAAATTCTACTAAATTGATGATTTCATCGAGTTTTATATTAATTTATAAATGTGATTGTTATATTATTTGGTAAAATTGATGATCTAGATATTGAATGTGGTGTGATGCCTTCGTATATATATTATATCTATTGTCTTATTATTGAATTGATAACATGATGTGAGTATGTTGACATGAAATGAGATGTGTGGAATGTGAATGAGATGTGATTGTGGATCCTCATAATGATGACCAGGGGTGAGCACGACCCTAGGCTACTAAAAGGGTAGCGTGACCTTGACACAATGTTATGTCAAGGGTCGTAGGCTGCTAAAAGGGTAGCGTGACCTTGGCGCAGTGTTATGTCAGGGGTGAGCACGACCCTAGGCTGCTACAAGGGTAACGTGACCTTGACATAGTGTTAATTGTAAGATTTATGATGATCGTGATTGTAGTGTTATTGTGGTTCCTCACACATATGACCAGGGATGAGACGACCCTAGGTAAGTGATGCTACAGGGATGACATGCCCCTGACATAGTGTGGGATGAGTGAGGCAATTAATACATATCACTTATGTCTAGAGTGGACGACCTTAAGATGGCGTGACCATTAACATAGTGGTAATTGCAATATTTGTGATAGATTGGTGTGATTGTGAAATTTTAATGTGAGTATGATGCATGATTGATAGAATTAGAATGTATGGATCTGCTTGTAAAGACTTCATTAATTGATGAGTTATGATAAGATTATGTTGTGTTTTTCCTTGTGTTCTTTATATATAGATATTTTTCTTTTCTCAACGTACAATTTGTGAATGTTTTTAGGTGAGGAAGATCCGACTATGAGTGGCATCTAGAATGCCAACAGTTGAATTATGGGTACGCTCTAATATTGTGATATCGAGACAGAGGATTTCTAGGACATGAATTTTATTTGTATATGGAGTTGTACTTATTATTTTGAAAACATTTTGTAACCTATTATGTTTTATTCTACAAGTTTCATTTTCAAAATATTTTGGATATTGAAGAATTTTCCTAAAGGTTTTTATGTGAACCTTTTTACCGATGTTGAAAAGTTTATTTCCTTAGTTTATTTACATTATTACAATATATATGTGTTGGGGTAATAAGGATGTCACATAGATAGTTACATTAAACACATTATTTTGATAAGAGATAAATTGCTTGAAGATAATATCATTCTTAATCAACCAAATAGATCACATAAAAGACATACATACTGAGGTCCATAAATGTTGCATTTTGTTGTCAACAAAACAGCCTAAAAATTTTCAAGCGGACAACACAACTACTTGAGAATGGTTGTTGAATTTCAATCCATTTTATACATTTTTGCTACATAGAATATGCAAAGCTACGAGATGAAACACATTCTCTACATGATGATATCCCATAAAAAGAAATTATGATGGAGAAACTAGGAGAAGTGGTGGATGTACTACTCGTTGGATTCGCCTATGCTTGGACCTCTTCTTTGGAGATGTAGAACCGGATTGAAAGTCACTTGATGGAAGGAAGTTTTCAGACAAAGGTTACCTAAACTATGGATGGAAGCATCCAAGCTTAAGGAACAAAGGAAAGCTCACTTCAAAAAGAAGGAAAACCTAGGTAGGGATCCTAAAAGATGAAGGCTCTCTCTCGGTGACTCTTTGGGAGAATTGGCTGAAGTTTAATTTCAGAAAATTCTATTCATTCAAAAAGTTTCTTTACAATGGGAAGAATTCACTTAAGTAGCCACAGATTTGAGTAGCATTGGCGCCTAAAACAAGGCTACACAAATTGGCGCCTAAAGTTTGAATTCAAATTTGAAATTTGAATTCAAATTTAGGTGCACATGTGCTTGGCCGTGAGTTTAGGTGTTCCATGCATTTAGATTTAATTTAGATAGCATTTAGGGTTGATTTGAGTAAGCACATGTTCAGCCACTAGTGGCGAGGAACATGTGACTCAAATGCAACTTAAATGACTTCCAAATTAACCCTAATTTAACCTAATCCGTTCACTTAAGTATTCCTTATATTTTCCTATTCTAATGGCCTAAATACAATGGCCAAATAAATACAATGGAAAGGAAAAATTATAAGAATGAAAATGAGCCCAATATTGGGTACCAAAAGCCCAAAGGCCCATGAAGCCCAAAACTATGCCTAATAAGCCTATAGCCTAAAATACTACTTTATGGGTCCAAAATACAAGACCAAATTATATGAAACTTATACTAATATAAAAACAATGAATACATCAATAAGGCCCATGTGAAACTCATATTGGGCCTTCAAAGCCCATCGTGCCCATTGGGCCTTGACTGGCTCAAACCTTCCTGTCTAGCACATTCATCTTGGCTCCTTTAATGTGTCACCTCTTGCCTTCCTAGGCATGATTCCATCAAATTATCTCCATCAAGGCTTCACACATTTCTTTTGCTTAAATTTTCCAACTTTTGATTTCTATTATAGAAGAACCTCCATACGAATGCAAATCTTAAACAACCCTTTAACTTCCCAAATAAATTTGAACGCAATCTCAAACAGTCCTTTAACTTCCCAAATAAATTTGAAGACAAGATCAATTGGAACAACAAACATATCTATGCTACTTTAATGGTATATCCAACTGTAGCTATACACTCCAAACCCAACTATCTGATGCATCAGTAGAATGAAACAAAATTTAGCATATTACAAAAGTCAGAAAAATTGATTCTCAACTTGTTATTCAACTGCTCTCATGGCTGTCCTCTTACTCTTGCATATTTGATTTGTCAGATTAATCTTCGTAGTTTCAAATTTGAAGAGATCTCATTTTTTCATATTCTTTGTGAATCTAATAAATAGCATATTGCTTAGCCAAGAATAACATCTCTTCATTTGTTGATAGTAGGGTGTATGATTTATCCTTTCTATTTTGTATTTTCCTTTTTGGACTGACATGTTTCCACAAGCTTTTCTGGTGGACTTTAGCTTGTTTGGACTTTAGCTCCATTTATTTTTGCCTTTTTTTATTGAAACAGATTAATCTAAGACCAAATTCATCTTTTAAAAAATTGTACTTTAATCAAAACTTTGTAATTCATATTTTAGTAGATTTATGTTATAAAATTTTAAAAGATTTTATGAATTTGACAAAAAAAAAACATGAATTTGTATGGCTCTCTTGATGATGACATTTATATGAAACTCCTAGAAGAATTTAATTTGTCTAACGATGCAATTTCTAAAGAAGATTATTCAATCAAGTTGAATAAATCTCTCGCTACAAAAAAATAGGATTTAACGGGGGTTAATTTTGAATTTAACCAGGGTTATAACCCCTACTAAATGCATTTCCAGGGGGTTGCACAAACGCTCGATAAATCATCCGTAGGGAACGTGTTAGCGGGGTTTTTAGCAACCCCTAAAAATTGCAAATTTCCTAGCAGTTTTAAACCCAACTAAGTAGTTGAGGTTTTTAACCCCGAGTAATTAACAAAGTTTCTAACCCTAACTATGTAGTTGTGGTTTCTAAACCCCAATAATTAAAAAGGGTTTCTAACCCCAAATATGTAATTGCGATTTTTAACCCCTAGTGATTAACCAGGGTTACGTAATCCCTCGTTAAGTAATGTGTATTTATAACTTCGTTAAATAACATGTGTTTATAACTCCTACAGATTAACGAGGGTTATAACCCCATCAATGTGTTGGAGGTTATACAACCCCTATTAATATAATCTAAATTTTCCTTAGGTTATTTACTTTGAGGTTAGATGAAAAACACATAGAAGGGAGGGTTGAATATGTGTGTGTGTGAACAAAGAGAATTTTTAGAAACTTTTCGCAAGAGTAATGTTTTTCGTCCAATGTACTTTTAAATACTAGACGGTTATGCATAATTTGCTAAACTCAGGGTCACTGCATCTGAACGATTTATTGACTGCTAAAGGAAAATGTTTCATATAACAATAATGATTAAGGTTCTTGCATTTTCCTTTTCAAGATAGTTTCATTTAAAGATAAGCAGGAGATAAAACTTTTCAGTGAATTAAATATTGAACAAAGTTTGCGTCTACGCCTGAAAATTGATTTCACTAAGAGATTCTGGGTGGACGAAGTTTTTCACAAATATTTAATTAGAAATGAGGATATGCATCTGAGAAATTGGAATTAGTAGTGCACGTTATTTTATACTAGTTCACTCAGACCGAGCTACGTCCAGTCTCTTTCAACTGAAGGGTTCCACTAAATATGCAATCAAGTACAAAAGTATTATCAACCACTTCTGGCCCGTTGACTTCACTCATCAACGCTAGTATCTTCTTATCAGCCTCTTCAGGCTAGCATTGAGTATTATGGACCGTCCAGGTCAAAACCAATCCTGGTCCAAGTATTCTCGACCACTCCTGACCCGTCAACCTCACTTGTCGATGCTAGTATTCTTTAACCACTTCTGGTTCTCTAAGTATTCTTGACCACTCGTGGCCCGCCAGCTTCATTCACCAGTACTAGTATTCTTTGTTCAGCCACTTTAGGCTCTCAGTGAGTATTCTTTGACAAGCCCCTCCGGGCTTTACAAGTATTTTTTCCCTAACCTCTTCAGGCTTTTACACATGATAGCTAGACAGGTTTGGTTTGAGTGTATGGTTTACTCTCATAGAGAGGATACATAAATTGGCACACTCACTACGGTTTGATCCTAAGATGTACATATTTGAAAACTTCGTAGTTTACAGAGACAAATACATTAATTTACATTTGACTCTATAAGATGTTTCTCTGGTTTGATTTTTGCTTGGGCTTGATATTACTTTTTTTGTCGATGCGAAAAGCCAACCCTTCAAGGTTTGAGGCAGTGATATATATAGTCTTGTAGAATCTGATCGTTGGTTGATCTTTGAATATATCCGTTGAACCAAAGCTTCCTTTTTCAGGTGTTTGTTGAGGCAGTTATAGTCGTGCATGATCAATTCATTTTGCTTATTTAATGCTTGAGTTCTTGCATTAAATGTTGCTTCCTGTGATAGACCCTGCATGAAGTCTTCTTTGTCTTGTTAGCAGTTGTGTCTGAATATAGCAGAGACCTAGGAACCTTTTTGTCCTTTCCTAGTCACGTAGCTTGTAGAATGTTGTCCCTAACTGAAAAAGTGATGTACTTTTTCTGACACAAACATGTTTTTACTTCTACGCTTGATTTTCTCATTTCTCTATTTTCGCGCATTCAATTTAGAGTCCTTGTTTTTGTGTGGTTGTAGACGATGCCTTGATTTGTCCTTTAAGACTTGTGAAGTTAGCAGAAAAACACATAGAAGGGGGGTTGAATATGTGTGTGTATGTACGAAGGAATTTTGAAAATATTTTTTGCAAGAGTAATATACTTCATCCAATGCACTTATGAATATCAAACGGTTAGCCAGAATTTGATTAACATAAGGTCATTGCGTCTAACAGGTTTATCAACTACTGAGGAAAATGGTTTATAATAATAATTATTGAAGTTGTTACACTTTCCTTTTCAAGATAGTTTTGTTTAAAAACAAGCGGTAGATAAAGCTTTTTATTGTAATATATTTGTTAAATGAAATTGCGTCTTCGTCTGAAAAATGGTTTTAACGATATGTAAATATTGGATGAAGTCTTTCACAAATATTTACTTAGTAAAAATGATTTGTTTCTAGTTAAACAAGAAAAGTAATGCAATCATTTTATACTAGTTCGCTCAACTGAGCTACGTCCAGTCTCCTTCAATTGAAGGGTTTCACTAGATATCAAAATGAAGTACATAGGTATTATTGACCACTTCTAGCCCGTTGACTTCATTCATCAACGCTAGTATCTTCTTCTCAGCCTCTTCAGGCTAGGAGTGAGTATTATGAACCACCTAGGTTAGAACCACTCCTGGTCCAACTATTCTCAACCACTCTTGGCCTGCCAGCTTCACTCACCAGCGCTAGTATTCTTAAACCACTTCTGGTTCCCCAAGTATTCTTGACCACTCCTGGCCCGTTGACTTCACTCACCAACGCTAGTATTCTTAAACCATTTCTGGTTCTCCAAGTATTTTTGACCACTCCTGGCCCGTTGGCTTCACTCACCAACGCTAGTATTCTCTTATCAGCCACTTCTAGCTAGCAGTTAGTATTCTTTGACAAGTGTTGAGATTTCCGTTGAAGCACTTTTGTTAATATTTGTAAATTCGTTTAATTCTATCAACGGTCTCAAACACGGCAAGTATACCGGCCGTTCAAGTAGTAAAAATATTGTATCCACAGGGATTAGAAGGTAATATAAGCATTTATTAACTATTCGTGACTAAAGAATAATTCCAATTTCATAGTTTGTGCAGTGAATGCAAGGTTGTGACTATTGGAATGAAAGCTGTAAATAAATATTGTTTTGTGAGTGGAAAAGGTAAGGAATGGTATTGTGGTATTGTGAGGTTGTGGGGGTCAGATTTCACCAAACGTAACACTAATGTATCCTTAATCTCTTGTTGAATTCATTGCTTAGTCAACCCATAAGTTTACTCAAACCTAATCCCTTAGAGAAAGAGCCTAGGTGCGGATATTGAATATCAATCCCTTGAGTACCCAATATCTACACCCGCATTACGGGCTAGGGTTTAAGACTACTGATGGGTCAAGCTCTATCCCTAGATACAATCACCACTAGGCATATGTTTCAGAACTAGTTTCACAGGTTATTTTCCAATACCCATGGAACCTTAAATCATGCAAAGGGTGATCAATCCAAAGCAAGCATTAAGAATATAAACAAACACAACAAAGAATAAAACAACATGTATATATATCATTAAAATCGTAAAGATTACAATAGAGTACGTTGGTTACATCTAACCCCACAAAATGGGTGAAACCTCTCAACAAAGAGGGCAAATACAAAATAGAGATGAAAGGAGGATGAAGAACCGAAGGAAAGATCCGCACACGGACGATCCCAAGCCCTGGGAATCCCTTCCGCAGCTCCTGGAGGCGCCCAATGTGAGAATGGAGAGAAAGATCCCCGAAAATGGCTTCAAATACGAGCCTGGGAGATCAGATTAGGGTTCCGCGCCCGGCGCACAATTCTTCGCGCCCGGCGCAAGTTCTTCCAGAGAAGTCAAGCACTCTCTGTCTCAACACAAGCCCGGCGCAATTCCTTTTGCGCCCGGCTTAATTCCTTTTGCGCCCGGCGCAATATAACTGGCAGAGATGAAATACTTTGTTTTTGTCACGCCCAGCACAGGTTATATTGAGCCCGGCGCAGAACCTCTTCTCTGCTCCTTAGCTTCTTAGGTTTCCAATCCTAAGAGTCTTCAACTTTCCACTCTTCCTCAATACCTGCACAAAAAATGAGGTGGATTAAGGTATTGTTAGATGAATTTGGGTTAGTTATATCTGCACACAAAATGAACCAAAAAGAGAACAATTATATTGCAATGGTTCAAAGGATGAGTGGAATTTGTTCAATAAGTCTCATCCAAAAAGAGGTAAAATTGAGACTTAACAACAAGCCTCTCCGGGCTTTACAAGTATTCTTTGCCTAGCCTCTTCATGCTTTACTACTGATAGATGTATGGTCAGGTTTGAGTATTTTGGGTTACTCTCATAGAGAGGATACATATATGATCTACACTCACTAAGGTTTTGCTTCTAAGATGTATACATTTAGAATCCTTAATTTACAGAGAGAATTACACTAAGGTACATTTGACTCTACATGCTTTATCTTTGTTTTCGTTACTTCATGGGCTGCATATAACTCTTTTTCATGCTTGCACCATTTGGGTCAAACAGCCAACCTCTTAAGGTTTGATGTTGAGACCTATATATAGTCTTGTAAAATCTGCCCGTTGCAAGTGTCCGTTGAAGCAGATATAAGCGTTCACGACCCTTTTGATCTTGTCATTTAATGCTCAGATTCTTGCATTAAATTTTGCTTCTTGTGATAGACCTTGTGTGAAGTGTTCTTTGTCTTGGTAGCAGTAGTGTCTAAGTTTAGCAAAGACCTAGGAACCTTTTTGTCCTTTTCTGGTCTAATAGCTGTGAAGTTTTGTCCTTGTCTGAAAAAGTAATGTACTTTCTCTGACACATGCATGCTTCTGGTTCTACGCTTGATTTTCTCCTTTCCTCTTTTCTTCTTACAACTCAGATGACTTCGCGTGTTCTCCTGTGAGTGTGGACAATATTCAAATTGTCCTTTGAGGCTTGATTCCTCAGGTGATAGTGTGATAATTTTCGTCTACGTCTGGTAGTCTATATATAGCTCAAACTTCAACCTTTGTATGAGCATTTGTCATTAACATATTGACTTTTCCTTTCATCTGGTCAACTTATATATATGGTCAGACTTTCTATTTCTTCTGGAGTTTCTTTTTTGTCGTTGACCATCTTGCGTCTGAGTTTTTATGTTTTGCCTTAGATTGTGCTTGATGCCCTATCGTCTTGTATCA
This sequence comes from Cajanus cajan, assembly GCF_000230855.2. Taxonomy (NCBI): domain Eukaryota; kingdom Viridiplantae; phylum Streptophyta; class Magnoliopsida; order Fabales; family Fabaceae; genus Cajanus; species Cajanus cajan. The sequence continues at coordinate 16,250,748 of NC_138525.1, forward strand.
TTTGATGCATATGTTTGTTCTTCATTTTTTCTGTACTGATGTTCTTCTAAAACACTAACACGCTTGTTAGAGATAATAACATGTATTATATTTGTCATACTCAAAACCTTCCTAGAAATTGCTTCTTTTGTCTTAACAACTTGATTCTTCATATGCTTTCATGGCAATCTTCGTTTGCGTCTGGTAGTCCTTATGCATCTCAAGTCTTGACTTTCTTCTGAGTATTGACCAACTTTCGTCTAAGTCTTGTTGACTTCTGTTTGATGCTTCTTGACTTGTCTATGTGACGTTTTTGTTTGTCGTCTTGTGTCGTCTGATGCATATTTTTGTTTTGTCGGATCCTTGTTTTGCTTCATACTTGTGAGTGTTTTTAAAATTAAAAACAAGTGTTTTTAAATAATAATTTTAATAAAAAAAAAGTAGACAGAAGTTATTTCTTAAAAAATGCAGAAAATTACTTAATTTAAAAAAAAGAAAAAGATAAACACATAAAAGAAACTTATTTTATTAAAATGAAGTGTTTATGGAGAAACAAAAGTTTATATAACTAGACCCAATATTATTTAAGTGCAAAATAGTTTATATAATGTAATAGAAAGAATGTTATAAAGAGAAATAATAGATACTACTAAATTATAAAATATATATATATATATATATAAATATTTTTATATAAGTAATAACCCCTTATATCATTTAATCAAAATATTTAGGATAATAAACTATATTAAAAAAAATACATATCTTATATTTTTATACCTAAAAATTAATCGTTGCTTTCCAATAATCATCATTATCCAAAAAAATTATGATTACTCTTGAGACAATATATTTTTAATACCGTGGGACAATATTTTTAGCCAAATTACTATATTTTTATTTTTATTTTTTTAACAATAATTAAGAATTTTCTTTTCTGCATTAATATATTTTTTATTGACTGGTAGTTAAATTATAGATAAATATGACGTGAAAGTTTACATTATTAATACCCGAATTACGACAAAACATATACTTTATTACTATTTTTATCTAATTTATTATTATAATATGATATATTTTTTTAAATTTTTTTCTCATCTCAATAATAATTTACTGGAGTTTTTTTATCTAATAAAATAATTTTTTTTCATATAATTGAAATAATTAAACTAACTTAAATATTAGTCATAATTTAATCATTTTTAAATTTAATATATAACCTAATTTTCTATTTAACCTGTGCATTGCATCAGATAATCCAGCCTAGTAAAACAAAAAATATGAAAAAGAATAAAAATGAGTGCGTGAGCGTAAATGAATAATAATTATGATTATGATAGTTATTTATGCGTGGGAAATAGTGGTAAATGGGGGAGAAGCAAGAGTCTGAGTGAGTTAACACGTCCCATCAAAAGATGACCCACAATCTTCAATTTCTCACGGAAAGATAGGGCCCAATTCTTAAATCACAATTTCAAAACAAAACGGTTCCTCAGTTATAAGTACATGTACGCCCCCCAACCCATCATTTTCCATTCTCACTTCAACTCTTCCTTCCACCCTCTATCAATTTTAAATCATGGCCCTAAAATCCTCTCCACTCTTCCACCTCTTCCTCTTTTTCTTAGGTAAACAACCATCCCTTGCTAACTTTTAAATACTATTCCTAATTCCAATTGTAGCTGTCATATTGTCTGTAATTGTAAGGTTTTCATTTTTGAAAGACAAGAACCACAATTCTGGCTGCATTATCAAAGTTTTTGGATTGTGTTATGATTGCATCTACCACATTTGCCAGCAATTTTTGACAAACTGCATTATCACATATTTTTGGATTAATTAGGATTGTGTTATGTTATGTACTACATTTGCCTGCAACTTTTGAAGAAAAAAAAAATTCTCATTTTAGATTATCTAAATACTGAAATCAAGGTTTTAAAAAATGGTGTGCCAATCTGGTCCCTCAAAGTTTAGGTAAGACTGCATATAAGCTGCATTTATCTAAATTTTCTGATAATTAATATAGAGAATTATGATTAATTTGTACTCTTAATTATAATTAGTTTTATTACGCATGTTCTAATTGTCAAAGCAGGCAATGTAGCATCTGCCACAGTGTTTAGACTGGAAAACCACTGCAGAGAAACAGTTTGGCCAGGGACACTTTCCGGCAACGGCGCCGCCATTCTCGGCGACGGAGGTTTCCCCCTGCCGCCGGGAGCGGCGGTTCAACTAACCGCACCATCGGGCTGGTCGGGCCGCTTCTGGGCCCGGACCGGGTGCAGCTTCGACGGGTCTGGCGCCGGAAAATGCGCCACCGGAGACTGCAGCGGAGGACTGAGATGCAGCGGCGGAGGCGTCCCGCCGGTGACGCTGGCGGAGTTTACGATCGGAAGCGCCAGTAACGGCAACAAGGACTTCTACGACGTGAGTCTGGTGGACGGTTACAACGTGGGCATGGGAGTGCGGGCTACCGGGGGAACCGGTGATTGCCAGTTCGCGGGGTGCGTGTCGGACCTCAACCGCGGGTGCCCGGCGGAGCTGCAGGTGAGGAACGGCGGCGCGGTGGTGGCGTGCAAGAGCGCGTGCATTGCTTTCAACACGCCGGAGTTTTGCTGCACCGGCGAGCACTCGACGCCGCAGACATGTTCTCCGACGCATTTTTCGGAGATATTCAAGAATGCGTGTCCGGCAGCGTATAGTTATGCTTACGATGATGCTTCCAGCACTTGCACTTGTTCTGGATCTGATTACACCATCACCTTCTGCCCCACCTCATGAATCTCATACACATATTTTTCTCTCCTTTTTTTTTAGATGTTGGTCTGGACTCTACACAAATTATGTATATTGTGTATTTCCAATTCTTTTACTCTCAATGAAAGGATACATCGATTAAAATAATAATATGAAAATTTCTATGGTTTTGTTTAAGATGTTAGAATATGTTGTGTATTTTTCCCCTTTTCTTTTATTGCTGATTTTAATCTTTGCATCAAACTAGATGACACATCCGATTATTGGCCCTTAAAATAAATTATGGTCTCACACTACAAAATAATAATGGCATTTATTAGTGGGTTATTTCTAGCTAGTGGTCTCAACTCTCAATGCATTATAATAATAATAATAATGCATAGAAGGCACGAAGTAAAAGATTGATTTTAATTTTCAGTATTCAAATTTTATTATTTATGTTATTTATTATTAATTGTATTGTTTTTTAATAATTTTATTATCTTTTCTGAAATCTTATAAAATATTTTTAAAATCTGATAAATTTTTATAACATAAATTCATTAAAATTTATATTACAAAATCTTAATTATAAAGTTTTTTTTTAAATTAAGTTATAAATTCGTACTTTGTTAAAGATTTTGTAGTTTTGTTAATATTAATCAAGTTATTAATATTTAATTGTGAAAAATTATACTAAAATCTAATTATAACAAATTTTGTGGCCCAATAATTTGGAAACAGACCGATGAACTTTTCCCTTTTGACATAACAAACCGAAGAACTTAGCCAACAATAATTAAAGAAAAATGTTATATACACCTCTCATTTTTAATAGATATGTTTTTCTTGTTTATTTTTTTTTTCAAAAATTTCTTTAAATCTTATTTTAATTATTTATTTTTAAAATAAATTTTATTTTTAAAATTATTTAAATTATCCGCATCCTCATCTTCCACTCTTTTTCTTGTGTTATATTATATCTTTCTCTAACTATTTTTATACATTACTCTCTTTTTTTCTTAATTATTTTATTTCTAGCAATCAAGAATCAAGACAGTCACTAGTTCATTTATATAATTTTTTAAAACTTATTTTTTTACACTATTAACTTCAAACTTTTTTAAACTCCAAATTTTCACTCAATTTTTAATATTTCAAATATTTAATTCAAGGTTGTGGATTTTTTAAAGATATTTTCAAAGATATGATTCATTGATTTTCTGATTAATTATTGATTAAAAATGATATATTTTTATTATTAAAAATGACATGTAAAAAATTTAATGGCCTAACTAGTTAATCACCTATACTATACTGACAACTAATCATATGTTTTAATAGTATCATGTCAGTTGTTTATTTAATGAAACAAAAATAAAATAAAATAATTTAAAAGATATATTAGTTGTCAATGTAAAAAATTTTACACTGATAATGTATGGATGATTAACTCTAAAAAAATTGCATGATGAGCTTCGTTAAATAAGGGAGAGGCCACCATCAGTTACTGTGGTAGCGGGCCGAAGTTCAGCCACACACTACTACAAGCCCAAAATAAAGACCAAAACACACAATGGGTAATGAAAAATCTAGAACTAGATGTCCGATAAAATTCCCAAAAAAAGTTGAATAAATGACATTTTGAATAAAATGAAAATAAAAAAAATTATACTAGATTATATTGGATTTTGGATTTATTTTTGTTGAATCTAAACTGAATTTTTATCTAAGTATGTGTTGTTATTTTAAATTAATGAAATTATGATATGATTTATTTATATATTTTTTTATACATTTCTAGTATTATCACATAACTTATTCTTGTTGATTAAAAATAATTTTAATTAAATATATCTTTTAGAAATATTTGAATAAAGATATATAAATATAATTATCAAGTTCTGTAAATTTATTTTTAATTTTTAACTTTTCAACTCATTAAAGAGGATCAATTTGTCAACTCACTGTTAAATAGGGTGTGTTACATCTTTTAACCTATTTTCTTTAGTAGGTTAACCCATCCCATCTTATTTCTTTGGTAGATCAATTTGCCCTCCTCAACTTTAAGTAAGTTGACTCATTTTATCACTCTTATTATTGATATAGTCAACAATTAAAATAAACTATTTTTTTTTTAATTATGCTGACCAAGAGATAAGAAAGCTGCATAAATTATTTGTAAAATTTGATAAACATAATATTTAGTATAATATCACATAATCCAAGTATTGAATTAATTAAATTTGTATTTAAAAAAAGTTATTAAAAGTATCTGCACATAAAAGTTTGTGTCAATAGATTTTAACTTTTTTTATTATTATTTTGATATCTACAGATATTCACTCTTTTTTATTTTATTCACTATATATCTTATTATTTATTTAATATTTTTTAATAAAATAAGACAAATATTTAAAATTGATCCGTCTAAATTGTTTTAAATTAGATTGGATCAAAATTTAATTTTAAACCAAACTGAATGAATGACGAATTAAGTGAATAAAAGTGATTAAATTAATTGGATCTATTTTTTAAAATCAATTTAATCTTTATCTGCAAATTATTTTTCATGGATCTTGGTTGTTAAATTTTTTAGTGTTTATTCTCTTACCTTGAACCTTAACCCTAGCTAATAGCAACAACCTAATGCTTCTTTTCTTTTCTTTTTTGTGCTTTTGTTCTCCCTCTCAATGCCTCCTAAACAAAGCTCTAAAGAGGTGGACTTTTCAAGCCATCACTGGGTGAGTGATATGCAATCACAACTCCAACAATCTATGGATACACGTCATAAATCTATGGAACAAATCTCTCACACAATTAGGTTCCATTGTGCTCTCTTCGAGTACATCTCCAAATCCTCTCCTCCGGTCCTCCCCCAGTTATATTTATTTCCACTTCTTAGTGTATTAAGTAGTCTAAGAACACCAAATATTTCTCTCAACCAATTAATAACATGTAATTACTTGTTATATAAAAATTAATTAGAAATCATGCATTCCATTCCACCTAATATTTTTTCTTTTTTCACCCTCCAAAGTTGCAACTCTCATTTTCTTTTGTAGTACAAAGCAACTTGATTGGTTGTTTCATGAAGAGCAATTTCTTTTTATATTTTACCCATTGCCCCTTGAACAAAGATTACCCATTACCTTAATAAGTATTTAATAGAGTATTTACTATCATCACAAGATGACCCCACAATATTAAATTTCTCACACAAAGATAGGTGCCCAATTCTTAAATAATAATTACATGAATATAAATTCACTACATATAATACAGCCTCATTTAACATTCTCACTCAACTCTGTGTTGCATTACACCCTCTAAGGCTCTAAGTTTCACACTGTCGTTCTTTCATCTCTACTATCAAAATCATGGCCCTAAACCCAAACTCAAAAACCTCTATACTCTTCCACATGCTCCTCTTTATATTAGGTAAACAAGGATCGACTCTCCCCAAAACACACACGCATGTCAATTACTACTTAACATCATATATATGTACATAGATATGTGCTAAGGTTTTAAATTACTACGTGTGATTGTAAGTGTGACGGTAATATTAAAGTTTTAGAGTATCGTATTACGATAGATATGTGCTAAGGTTTTAAATTACTATTTGTGAGTGTAATTGTGACGGCAATATTAAAGTTTTAGAATATTGTGTTACGATGTAGTTTTATTCAATATTCGCCTTTTTTTTTATTATTATTGTATGTTCATATGTTATGATCAATTTTTTTATCTTTATTTTATTTATGTTTTTTTTACTTATTTGGTTGTAATTATCATTTGTACATTTATAAAGGTGATTGCGTTATTAGATTATTTTACGATGTTGTACGTTTATTTTTTATAATTTTTTTAGTCACTCATGTATTTGTTATAATTATTTTGTTTTTTTATGTATTAATGTATTTAAAGATTCAAACTTTATAAATTTGATTCAAATAAATATTTAGTTTTTATAAAATAAGGTCGATTTTGTTTTAATTTTTTAAAATTATTTTTATTTTGATCATCTTAAATTTATGTTATTACTTTTTGATCCTCATAAATTTTGGTTGTTTTTATTTTGGCATTTCCTACTTATAGTTTCTATAATTTTTTTATTTTTCTATTTTGATGTATATAATTTTTGAATTTTTTAATTAGATTTAATGGTCAACAGAAATGACAAAAATGAAACAATTTTTTACAAGAACAAAAATAAAAAAATCAAAAACATCTTATTTTACATTAGTGAGAATAAAACACTAGGTACTTCTATTATTTAAAAAATAAAGAATATGTAATTATTAACTAGTTAAAATTTTATAGAAAGTAGAAAAAAAAAATATAAATAAAATAATATAAGAAGAAATAATGAAAACAAGTAATATAAAAGTTATTATAATCAAACTATTACCTTCAATTTATATATGTTATAAAATAGATTATAGATAAACTTTTAAAAAAATTATTTAAATTTAACCTTTACTTTTAATTATTGAATATATTTGCATTCTTTGAATACATGCATGAAAATATTTGCAGGAGGTAACGTAGCATCTGCCGCAGTGTTTATCCTCGAAAACCATTGCACTCAAACAGTTTGGCCGGGGATATCCGGCAACGGCGCCGCCACTCTCGGCGGCGGCGGTTTCACCCTGCAGCCCGGTTCGGCGGTTAACCTCACCGCACCGTCGGGCTGGTCAGGCCGCATCTGGGCCCGGACCGGGTGCAGCTTCGACGGCTCCGGCAACGGGAAATGCGTCACGGGAGACTGCGCCGGAGGACTAAAATGCACCGGGTCAGGCGTCCCGCCGGCGACGCTGGCGGAGTTTACCATCGGAAACGACGGTTTTGACCTTTACGACGTGAGTCTAGTGGACGGTTACAACGTGGGGATGAGTGTGCAGGCTACCGAAGGGTGCGGGGCCACGGGGTGCGCGGCGGACCTGAACGCCGCGTGTCCGGCGGAGCTGCAGGTGAGGGACGGCGGCGGCGCGGTGGTGGCGTGCAAGAGCGCGTGCACGGCGTTCAACACGGCCGAGTATTGCTGCACCGGCGATTACTCGTCGCCGGGCACGTGTCCGCCGACGCGTTACTCGGATTTTTTCAAAAGCGCTTGTCCCTTGGCTTATAGTTACGCTTTCGATGAGGATGGTTTCGACCTTGGCGCCTGTCTTCGATCTGATTACATCATCACCTTTTGCCCCATCTCCTTGTACTAGTCACTAGTATTTTAGTATCGCATAAGCATAGAGTTCTCCAATAAGTGGATAGTTTCACATGCATGTTATACACTTTATCAATATATATATGGATATTGTTCTTAGTTTTAGTGAATAAATATTTGCTATCAAGTACATTTACAAATTCTGTGATGATCTCATACTTGTATTACGAATTCGTCTAATTTGGCCTCCTTCATTTTAGTTTAGTTAATGAGCTAATTTCCTACTTTTAGTTTAATGTGGAGAATTAAATAAAACTTGAAGAGGTGTAGATACTAGATTACAGTTATCATTGTACAAACAAGACAAATCATAAAAGAAAACCTGCTACTTATTATTATTATTATTAATCTTTTTCTCTTAATGCACGTGATTAAAAGATAAAGAAGGCGACTTTCCTTTCTTATGGTGTGACAAGAAAGAATGTAGAGAAACATTAGAAGAAAGAGACGCAACAGTCAATATTCACGCTATGCTTGTTAAAAAGGAAAGAAATAGAACATTAAAAGAAAGGAATGAGTGAGAAATATGGAAGAAAAATAAAGTAAAATTTTGAGTTATTTGATTTAAAAGAAATAGAAAGGAGAAAGAGAAACAATGTTGTGAAGTTATGTGGTTATGATGGAAGGAGGGAAGAGAAATAAAGTAAACAAATATATTCTAATTTTACCCTAAAACATAACTCTTCCTAATCAATTAAAAAAAAATTGATCGATTAAAAAAAAAGGTAATCGATTAAAATGAAACTTGCTATTGTAATGTAATCCTTTCCAAATGATTAAAAAATAGTGTAATCAATTGCAAATAAACCATAGTCACGCTATTGATCAATTAACAGTATTAATCTAATCGATTTAATTGATTAAAATGTTACAAATCCACCATAAACAAAACTTTCTTAAAAAATATTTAAAACTTTTGGAAAAAATAGAGCACCCCATTACAAATACAGATCCGCAATGAACGCAGTAAAATCAATATGGATCTAATATAAACACGCGTGCAAGCATTTTCCAAATTCTCAGAGAGAACAATAACCATAAACAAGTAAATAAACTGACATGAATTTCTTACTACCAATGAAAAAGCGGAGTGGAACAAAGAGACGACTTAACAGCTCCTAGCAGCCCACACTATGGAACGAAGAAAGTAATATTGAAGGAAGAAAACGACTCAACCGCTCCCAACAATTCACGCAAAGTGGAACAAAGAAGGTGGAGTGAGAGGGAGTAGCTTTTGTCAACAAACATTGACATGCAGCTTTCATTACACTCGACATGCTTATCAGCAAAAAAGAAAAATAATTATAAATAAATAAATAAAAACTCGACCCTTTAATTTATAAATTCTCTTCTCCCTCAATTGTAACCACCAAACAGACACCATTATCATTGTTGTTGCCACTTCGTTCCCCTCTCGCTTTTGTACACCCGTTCCTTCCAAACAGAGCTTAAAGATAAAGGCAATTTTCACATCCTGTCTTCTTTTGCACTCTAAAATTCTTTCATTAAGAGATAAATATTGTCATTGTTGTAAAGATATAGGCCGACAGCTTAGGTACATCTGTTTATAAATTTGCTTTTGCTGTCTATTATCAATAGGGTAAAGAAATAGCCCAACAATATATCAACCAAAAAGGAATTAGCCCAACCATCCATCTAACATTTCTTTTAAATGTTATACCTATTAATTTAGTTGATCAGGTTTTACTTTTATCACGAGTATCCGCTAATCGATACTATGTTTATTGCTTTTGAACGTGATCAATATTAGTGAGATAAAGATGAATAGTCCAATTATTGCTTAAAAAATATTGCAATAAATAGCGGGTCCTAATTTGTTTTAAATCCTGATTTTTAGGAAATTAAGATATGTTTGATTATCTGATGAAATAGTAATGGTTAAAATACTCATTTAAAATCTACCTCTACTACTTTCACTCCAGTCCTATTTCCCGCGCAACTAGTTATTCCTCGAATTTTCTGACCGTCGATATTTTCGGATAACATTGAACATGGCGTAAAAACAAACATACCAAAAAATGAAGCACATACAAATACAAATATAAATAAAAGGCTATTTAAATGGGTAAATCAAAGAGCAATAAGACAGAAATATATACAGAAAAAGAAATGAAGCATTTTTTCCCCCTTTGAAGGCCTTCGGCCTAAACTCAGATAACCACGTTAGCTTTCTTTCTTTCTTTCTTTTTTTCCCTCATTACCTATCCAATTCCAAAGACTTTCAATTTTCTCTACAAGAGGCTCTCTTCGAAAGCCAAACCTGTAACCTCCTCATCCCATTTTTCTAGACAATTATGGATGAGTAAGGCCCTAAATCTAAGACGTTACATTCCACCAATTTCTCCTACAATAACCCTTTAAAAGTTACAATCCAAGCCCCTCTTCCCCAGAAGAGAGAAAACAATTGAAGCTAAAGCTGCCTATATCTTACAGATATTCCTTTGGAGGAACTATTTCTCAAAGAAAAACTACTTCTTAGTCGATTAAACCACGACATTTTAATCTCACCAGAGCCGGTGCACTGAGCCTCCCCATCCCCCTCGCTGCTGAAAAGGGTTTGGTCACCGCAGTCCAGTGAAGCTCCGCATGCCAGATTATAAGCCTCACATGCAGAATGACATACTCTTAGCCTGTTGTCTCCATCCCTATCACACTTCTGGATTGAGATCTGCAAATTATGTATCAACATTTTTAGACAAACAAGTAACATTCCAACTAATGCTCAAATTTAGAAACAGCGTTACCAAGCATTATACGATTCACAAAAGAATTATAGTTTTATGTTTCCAACTTTCTCAAAAGGCACAATGTTAGAATCAGCATCTTGGTTAGTCAGGAATCAGAATTACCTTATGCCTAAGGGAATAACCACGTCTATATATTATTTTAAAACCAACTAAATTTGGTTTGTGCTATTGTTTTTATCAGAATGGAAAGTTACATGCCATACACATAATGTGTGAAATAAATATTAAAATAAACACACTGAAACAAAGTTTCAAATTGGGCGTGACTAAGAATAAAATATATTACAACAAGAAAAACAAGAATCTAAAGAATAACATTGGCATGAAAAGATAGAATTTACCCAGCAGGCAAGCCTTTTAGCTGCCTCATCACAGTAGGTGCTGCCAAATATATTAAATAATTTCCTAGCACCACCAGGAAATAATCGATGGTAATTGGGCATGACAACCACTTCTTCTAGCTGCTGTAGTATGCTAGGTTCACTGGGTGCACAATGCTGCCCAGAAATATCATTTCCCAGCACATTTCTGCAAACCGAAAGACTGGAGAGGAGAATGGAGCTGTTCTGGCAAATGTATCCAGCATAGTCAGAACAGCGGAATTCACAAACTCCATTATCACAAACCCCGCCGTGAAGGCTGCATTGCTCATCACAAACAGCTGCATGTATTATCAAGGACAAGGCAACAAATTAATTACCGTTCCACAATAATTAAACAAACGTTTTCCTACATGAAATATTGTTTAAGTGAACTCACTAAATCTGTTTTAATTGATATGTAATTCAAATATATCTTCTTTTTTTAAGAGGGAGGGAGTAGACAAAACTAGGAGCCTTCACAAATTACATAAAAACTGAGGTTAATTATCCTAAAGGAACCATAATACAGTTCATATGTTCAAGTACTCTAATTTCCTTCGTATTAGCTAACAAGATAATATTATTCAAAATCTCATGTTGGTGTCATTTATTTACTATTACATTTTAAGCAAGAAACTATAAGTTATGTTTTAGCTTATAAAAAAGACGAGAAACTAATAGAACTTGGAGCTTACCAGTGGAACAGTCAATGCCAGTATAGCCAGTTTTACATTCACATATTCCACCAGAGAGGCATATGCCATTGCCAGTACAATTGCTGGGGCAAGAACCTGGATTAAGTGAAGAGAACAAGAATTAATAAAAGGAAAAGTAAAAAATATAATGTGCTGCTAAACATAAGATTTTTTTAGCAGTTAAAGCAAAAATAAATAAATAAATAAATAATATTAAGGTTAAGAGTGAAGACATGGTGTGGGAAATGAGAGCTCACGTCTACTGCAATCACGACCATGAAATCCAAGAAAACAGTGGCACCTTCCATCAACACAATCTCCATTGAAATTACATGCACTGGGACATTTCCCAGACACGATAACTGGATCTGTGTTACAGAGCTCATGATATGCAGGACAGATTAATTCACCTATTGATAATCAAAAGAAAACCTTCAACTTACTGGGAATCTAAGATTAATGAGTAAACAAATAAAATAATAGTAAATATTGACCATTAAAGCCAGGGAACTGAATGGGTCCACCAGCCCGAGGACACACTTTCCAGCTACCATCCACAGCAACCTGTATGTAATATGGAGCCTCATTCAGTGGTTTCACAATAAAGGAGAAAGAAGGGAGGTGTATGAATCAATTCAAATAGAGGCCAGAAAAAATACAAACAATAGTTGCAACCTTCCCAAAATAATGAAGAAAGAGTGCTCTACTCAAATATGCTTGTCAATCATAGAAATAATCACTTTTCATAATCTAAATTATCTAATAATAAAATAAACCACAAGGAAAGAACAAGAAGTTGAAATCATCAACTTAACAAGAACAGGAAAAATTCAATCACTGTATCATACATTTTTCAAACAATCAACCCCTGAAATGGACAGGGAGAAGGACAGGTTGTTCAGACTAATAATTTGTTTAGTTCCATTGTAGTTCAATTTTGAATTCCTAGTTTCAGTTGCAATAATAGGCTACACATTTTCAAATTTGATGCAACTAAGTACTCTTGTCAGACTGTCATTGAATGACACAGTGAGGATATAATAGTATTGCATCATGTCGTCTCCATGTCAACCAAAAGAAAGCATTGCCTTTCAAAATTAACCTTCAGTAAAAGATGAAAAAATATATATCACATGAAACATTTAGGAGCCGAAGATGAGAGTATTTCCCTAATTATTAACACTCTAAACTATACCTCTAAAGAATTGTTGATACACCTATGCTGATAACAACCATTTCCCTGGGTCAGAGAACCTCGCACAAATCCTGTGCGCACTAATGATGAGGCCATACACCTGCATTGAAAGGGAACAACAATTAGTAATCATAAACCTTGTTTTATATTAAATTTCATGAAAAAAACAGACTACATTATAAGTTTGAAGAAAAAAACTGACCTAGAGTTACTTCCCCGAACTTCACCTAGCATTCTATCTGGTGCCCGTGCACTGCTAGTGTCTGTACAAGATCCATCAGAGTATGCAACAAAATAAGTGCAATAATCAGCCAATGAGGATTGTCCACCTGCAACAATCAGTGAATAACGATATTTCAGTTTCACTATGACCAACTCATCATTTAGTATTCAAAATCATTTACAACAACCACCAATGACAAAAGAATCAATGTGTAATAAGACAATAAAAGAAGCAGCTACAAATTAATCAGAATGTAACAGCCTATTACAACAATTGCTTGACAGTCGACAGGTACAGGACCAGAGATAAGAAGAAATGAATATAAAGAGAAGGTAAAAATCACAAAACTGTTTTTCCTGCTCCAGTCTGTCCAGAGAAGATAAATATGAATAGGGTGTTGTTAGAATAGCTTATTAGGGAAGCTTTTGTATTTTATATTATCTTCTTTTTGTATGTCTGATGAGCAGTCCTAGGCTCTTAGCCTTTTCAGCCTATATTGTATGTTTTTATATACTCAATCAAGTAATGAAGAAAGTGTGAAAAACACTTTTCCAAAACCATCTTAATATTCAAGTTGGTATCAGAGCGGGTCCGATCCCGCTCTGTCGCTCGCCGTCGTCCGCCGCCTCCGGCCACCGTCTGCCGCCGCCGGCCGGCGACCAAATTTTTCGAAGAACGTAGGGTTTGGTGCGCCTCGTTGAGCGCGACCCAACCCTGCTGTTTTTGAGCGCATCCAAGTATCCACGCGCTCCCACGCGCCGCTCCAAGTGTCTGTCCGTCAAAGCGCGTGCGTCTCACGCGCCGCCTTCTGGTCACCGGAAGTCCGCCACGCCGCCACCGTTGTGTTCGCCTGAGCTGTCTGGGTCCGTTTCAGACCTCAGTTTATTGTTCCAGTTGGTCTTTTGGGTCGCGGTCACTGTTCATCTCCTCCTCTTCGTATTTATTTCCAATTTTCTTCTTCTCCCATGGCTTCTTCAGGTCCTGCTCTTGCTATTGCTGGTACACCTACCATTACTGCAGAAAAGTTAAATGGGAAGAACTATCTTTCATGGGCTGCATCTGTGGAACTTTGGTTCCTTGGTCAAGGACACCATGACCACCTAGAAAAGGAAGACATTGAGGGGTCAATAGAGAATAAAGCTCAGTGGAAGAAAGTTGATTTTCAGTTATGTGCTGTTTTGTGGCAATCTGTGGAACCCAATATACTTGGAACACTTAGAGCCTTTAAAACTTGTTGCTCTTTTTGGAAGAAGGCTCAAAGTATCTATGCTAATGACATTCAAAGGCTGTATGATGCTGCACAAAAACTAGCCTCTTTGAGACAAACTAGTCATGATATGGTTTCTCATGTGGCTGAAGCTCAAGCTGCCGTGGAAGAACTAAAATTATTTCTTGATGATGAGTCATTGGAAGGAATGAAGAAGAAACTTGATAGGCTATATATGGTGATGATTTTAAGAACATTGCATTCAGACTTTAATCATGTTCGTGATCAACTCCTGACCGGTCATGAAATCCCCTCAATGGACAACTTAGTTACTAGACTACTTCGAGTTCCAACTGAATCCAAGAGTGAAAATTCTACCGCCATTGTTGAAGCTTCTGCTATGGTCTCTTCCAAGGGAAGGGGTGGTCGTGGAAACCGAGGAAGAGGGGGTAGAAGTGGCCGTCCTCAATGTTCCTACTGCAAAAGGATGGGTCACACTCAAGAGAATTGTTACTCTCTCAATGGTTTTCCAGAAAAGATAGCAAATCTGTCCAAGTCTGATCAATCAGAAAAGGTTGATAGGAAGATTCCTGAAAATGATTACCAAGAATATCTTCAATGGAAAGCTATGAGTCAAGCTCAATCTTCCTCTACTCCTACTATTTCTACAGCCTGTATTTCTCAATTAACTGCAAGTCAAAGTCCATGGATCATTGATTCAGGTGCCTCTGATCACATAGCTGGTAATGATTCTCTATTCTTGTCCATGTCCTCTCTTAAATCACCCCATCTTATCACCTTAGCAGATGGATCCAAAATTGCCCCCAAAGGAATTGGTCAAGTTTCACTTTCTCCCATGTTAAATTTAAAATCTGTTTTATTTGTCCCTAAATGTCCTTTCAATTTGATCTCTTTAAGTCAATTAACTAAATCCTTAAACTGTTCAGTAACTTTTAATGCTGAATCTTGTGTCATTCAGGAACGTGGTACGGGCAAGATGATTGGTGTAGGACATGAATTTGGTGGTCTTTACTATTTTGGAATGCAACCATCAGTATCTTGTGTTGCTGTTTTGCCACCCAAGCTTTTGCATGATCGTTTGGGTCATCCAAGTTTGTCCAAGTTGAAACTCTTAGTTCCTAGTCTCAAAACATTGGAAGAGTTAGGTTGTGAGTCATGTCAACTGGGCAAACATGTTAGATCATCCTTTCCCAAACAAACTGAAAAAAGGTGTAACTCAGTTTTTACCACCATTCACTCTGACATATGGGGTCCAAGCCGTGTAACATCTTTTGGTTTCAGATATTTTGTAACCTTTATTGATGAATTTTCTCGTTGTACTTGGGTATACTTAATGAAAGATCGTTCTGAACTTTTGTCTATATTTGTTTCCTTCTTTAATGAAATTCAGAACCAATTTGAAAAAACAATCAAAATTTTTAGAAGTGATAATGCCAAAGAATATTTCTCCCTTGAATTGTCTTCTTTTTTATCTTCACAAGGTGTTTTACATCAGTCTACATGTCCACACACACCCCAACAAAATGGAATAGCAGAAAGGAAAAATAGACACCTTGTAGAGACTGCACGCACCCTGATGCTCAATGCAAATGTTCCTGTACATCATTGGGGTGATGCAATTCTTACAGCCTGTTTTTTAATAAACAGAATGCCATCGTCTTCTCTTGAGAATAAAATTCCTTACTCGATTATCTTTCCAAAGGAACCCTTGTTTCATGTCTCACCTCGAGTCTTTGGGTGTACATGCTTTGTCCATGATGTCTCTCCTGGTTTGGATAAGCTATCGGCTAGGGCTATCAAATGTGTTTTCCTAGGCTATTCTCGTCTCCAGAAAGGGTACAAGTGTTATTCTCCAAAGACCAAAAAATTTTACATGTCTGCTGATGTTACCTTTTTTGAACACACTCCTTTCTTCCTATCCTCTACAAATGATTCTGTGTCAATCCAACAGGTTCTACCTGTATCTTCCCATCTATCCATACCACTTCAACCTTTAGCCCCTAATCAAGAGGTCACTCAACCCACCTTGTCCACAAATAGACCCATTCCCGTTACTTCATTCCTCTTCTCACCTATCAGCGTCGAACTCGACAAATTGATTTGACAATACCTGAAGAACCACCAATTTCATCTCCTTCACCATCAAGTTCCCCTACTACGGGTCCGAATGATGATAGTTCAAGCTGGCCAATTGCCCTTCGCAAAGGTATTCGTTCGACTCGGAACCCTCATCCTATATACAATTTTTTGAGTTATCATCGATTATCTCCTTTATATTGTTCTTTTATCTCCTCTATATCTCCTTTAACCATTCCTAAAAATGTCCATGAGGCACTTGATCATCCTGGATGGCGACAAGCTATGATTGCTGAAATGCAAGCTCTTGAACATAGTGGCACCTGGGAGTTAGTTCCACTTCCTCCTGGTAAACAACCAGTTGGTTGTAGATGGGTCTATGCCATTAAAGTTGGGCCTGATGGTACAGTTGATCGACTCAAAGCCCGATTGGTGGCCAAGGGATATACTCAAATTTATGGCCTAGATTATGGTGATACCTTTTCTCCTGTGGCCAAAATCCCTACAGTTCGTCTCTTCCTTGCTATGGCAGCTATTCGGCATTGGCCTCTCCACCAATTAGATATTAAAAATGCGTTTCTTCATGGGGAGTTGGAGGAGGAAATTTACATGGAGCAACCTCCTGGGTTTGTTGCTCAGGGGGAGTCTGGTTTAGTTTGCAGATTGCGAAGATCCCTTTATGGTCTCAAACAATCTCCTCGGGCTTGGTTCGGAAAATTTAGTCATGTGGTGCAGAATTTTGGGTTGAAAAGGAGTGAAGCAGATCATTCAGTGTTCTATTGTCACACTTCACCTGGGAGATGTGTTTATTTGATTGTTTATGTTGATGACATAGTGATTACAGGGAATGATGCAACTACAATCTCTCAATTGAAGAAACATTTGTTTAGTCAGTTCCAGACCAAAGACCTTGGGCATCTGAGATATTTTTTGGGTATTGAGGTTGCTCAATCAAAGGAAGGCATTGTGATTTCACAAAGAAAATATGCTATTGATATCTTGAAGGAAACTGGCATGTTGGATTGCAAGCCCATTGATAGTCCTATGGATCCTAACCAAAAGTTGATGGCTGATCAAGGTGAACTGTTCACAGACCCAGAGAGATATAGAAGATTGGTTGGGAAGCTTATTTATCTCACAATCACAAGACCTGATCTTTCTTTTCCAGTAGGGATTGTTAGTCAATTCATGCAGGCCCCTCATATTGATCATTGGAATGCTATTTTACGTATCCTTAGATATATCAAAAAGGCACCAGGACAAGGATTATTGTATGAGGACAAAGGAGACAGCCAAATTTCTGGCTATTGTGATGCTGATTGGGCTGGTTGTCCTATAGACCGACGCTCTACTACTGGCTACTGTGTGTTCCTAGGTGGAAATCTCATATCTTGGAAGAGTAAGAAGCAAAATGTTGTTGCTCGATCCAGTGCTGAGGCTGAATACCGTGCTATGGCCTTAATTACTTGTGAACTTATGTGGATTAAGCAACTTCTTCAAGAGTTAAAGTTTTGTGAAGGTCATCCAATGAAGTTGTATTGTGATAATCAAGCTGCACTCCACATTGCCTCCAATCCAGTATTTCATGAGAGAACTAAACATATAGAAGTTGACTGTCATTTTGTTAGAGAGAAGTTGCTATCTAAGGAAATTGTTACCAAATTTGTCACATCCAATGAACAACTTGCAGATGTTATGACTAAATCATTGAGGGGGCCTCGCATTCAGTTCTTATGTTCCAAGCTTGGTGCATACAATCTGTATGCTTCAGCTTGAGGGGGAGTGTTAGAATAGCTTATTAGGGAAGCTTTTGTATTTTATATTATCTTCTTTTTGTATGTCTGATGAGCAGTCCTAGGCTCTTAGCCTTTTCAGCCTATATTGTATGTTTTTATATACTCAATCAAGTAATGAAGAAAGTGTGAAAAACACTTTTCCAAAACCATCTTAATATTCAAGTGGTGTAAACAAGATATGTAATCCAAGAGTTCTTTCCCTCGAGCACTCCAAGAGGACATTTGAGAGTCCTTGGCTCTCCTTTCAATTCCACTTCTAACTAAATTCCCTCCTGCCTCTACAACTCCCCATTCCTATTTATATGAACTAATTGTTTTACATCAGTAACTTCTAACTCTGTAACATCATCAACTGCCCATTAGACCTTTTACCCACTCTGAACTTCCCATTATTTGTCCTATTATAAATGTTTCTAATTGGAAGTCTAGCACAGTCTAGCATTAATAAAGAAATAATCTGGCCCAAGCATTGTCAGATGAAAGGCATTTGATTAGTCTTAGAATGTTGAATTTAAGTCTAACTTAACCCTATAAAACTGGCTTATAAAGTGAGCATTGTTGCCCACTTATATACACTATTAAAGTCATATCATTAGTCAATATAAGATATCCAACAATTAGCATTGCCTTAAATGGTAGAAAAGAATACATGAAAATACATACCTTTATTAGCTTGAGGAAAATACTGGGCCCACTGAGGAAGGTCTCCACTGTAGGTTAGAATTGGGCAGTAACCCTCTGCCTCTCTGTTATATGTACAGCCTGAAAACTGTGTTGAGTTGCAATGATAGGCTCCCTTCCAGAGATTGCAAGGGGAGGTAACAAACTCAGTACCCTGGTTGCGACCCCAATCAAGTTGGTCTGCCATGCTATAATTGGCTTTGTACCATCCGCTATCTTCTAAGAGAGCTAGAGTCATTTTTGAAACTACAGATCTTGTATCCACAGAACCAGTCATGATCTCATTCATCAGAAGTCTCTTCTCCCAGTGAGACCCTGTAAGAAAATCACCAAACTTGGATTGGCTGATTTGTTGGTTGATAGCATAAGCACTTAAACATCATGCATGGTAGTTTCTAAGGAAAAGTTTTTGTTTGATTATTTCAAGTGACTTTTGGGATAAATTATAAAGAAACAGAATTGAAAGCTAATGCTTTATTTGTATTTATAATCTTACCAAGAGGGTGAAAATATTTCAATATTTCATTTTGCATATAATATATAAATTTTAAACCATAAAACTCGTATCATTTGAGAGCATTTTTATAAATTGATACTGCAATTTCAGGACTTGCAAGTCTTACTACTAATATTAGGTGGACTTGAGCACTGTAACAGGATTAATTTATTCTTACAAACAAAAGGGCGGCTAGGAGGGATGATGGATTGGAAATTTAAATAAACAAAAAAAATGTTCTAAATGAAATTCAAGTTTGGCCTGCTTCAGGAATTGCAAAAACAGTTTACCAAGGTAATAGATTCCAGTGGGAAAAACATAAACAAGAAGGAAGACATTTATATCAAGAAAGAAAAAATGAAGAAATTAAAAACCTGATGTGCCACGCCCACCACCATCTTCCAGCTCTAAACCAGTAAAATTTCCTGAGAACGACTGCCAATAAACCGCTCATCAGTCATTCGTTGAATCTTCTACTGAAGATCACATTGAAAATAAAAACAGAAAAAATGACATTAAAATTATAGAGAATATGTTCCCTAGTAATTACCGCGTAATGGTGCCGAGAATGCATGACTACACGTGGAAGCACCACACGTGTTACCATCCGCCCAATCTTTTCATCCATAACTTGTTCAGTAACCTGCAAAGACAAGTAGTGAATGTGAGCTTCCTAAATGTGACCAAGTAAATGCCTGAAATGGAAAAGAGTGCTTAAAAAGAAAAAGGTTTTTTAACATATATATCAAAAAGAAAAATAGAGAATGGTTCTAAAACTAAAGTTAAATGCCACAAATATTTGCAAAGTTCTGCTAAACAGTCCTGCATTCATTGAAGTTCCTCAACTTATTTTAAAGACATAAAAATATTGTATAACGTATAAAACACCAGAACTGTGAAAATTTGTCCCTACCAATACATACTGAAACAATCACGTCTTCCAAATTTCATGTCTAACAAAGTAAACTATTATAAAATTATAATAAAGAGAGCATAAACAAGTATCTATCTAAAGAAGGGAAAAGTTGTCATGATTAAGTTACTCCTTGTAAAAATCAAATCAACAAACATGGAGGAAAGTATGCTCAAAAAGCAATGGTTTATATATCTGGAAAACACTGTTCCATTGTAACAAAAAACAATCTTACAACACAAAAACAACAAATACCTTACTACGGCGTCTTTTCCTTTCATCTCTAAAATGAGCAAAGGCATGAGGATCAAAGCCAAGAACATGCATAACCTGAAAAGTATCAAATATAATCATAAGAACCACAAAATTGCCAACCATGTTTCCAATCTCATCTCTTCTATATAGAAAAACCAAATTAACCTCATGTATTAGAGTAGCTGAAAGCAAAGTTTCGGCCTCAGCTGTCAAATGACGAGGAGCAACATTAACATGTCCTGCACACACGCACACAAAAGGGCACTTTTTCAGTTCCAAAGCACCCCAAATGCAAGAAAGAGACCACCATTTAAACCAACACATTTATAGGATAGTCTACCAGCTATAGCACGGCCCCATTGGTCCCGTTCACATGCCACAGCCCAAGCAAGTGTATTCCCAGTTGTAGGTCTTGTAGTCACCAAGAGAACTAAGTCAGCATCAGAGACTCCCTCTGGGAAAGGTGAACAAAGAGATCATCATAAATTCATATGTACAGTTAATGCATAAGAACTACATTTTCAACAAATGAATCATACCTTCAACATATTCATGAGGAAGTGGCACACCTCCATCTTGTCCACATGCAGAGTATCCACTTAATCGCAAGTTCCCCTTGACAGGCTCAACAGACAAGGCTCTCCAAAACCAGTCAGCTGTCTGACCTAATGCCTAAAATAAGTTTCTACCAATGATAAATATCTCTATCCAATCTTTATGCAAATAGTAATACTGTAACTATTATTATAGTGCTAACACCATGCCCAACAATAAAAAGAAAGCTGCCAAAAGAGACACAATCACATAAGATCATAGGCCTAACTAATAAAGGGGTGCCTTGGCGTAAGCTTCATGTAAATAGTAATACTATAACTAATATTATAGTGCTAACACCATGCCCAACAATAAATAGAAAGCTTCCAAAAAAGACAGAATCACATAACATCATAGGCTTAATAAAGGGAAGCCTCGTGGTAACATTTGGAGTTGATGCTGTGAACCGGAAATCAAGGTGCAAGCCATGGAACCATCCTCTTCCAAATGCAAGGTAGGCTGCCTACTATAGGGTATAGACCCACAGAGTGGATTTGGCCCTTCTCTGAACTCCATACATAGACAGATCTTTAATTCTTTATGGCACCAAGTAGCACCTTCATTAACTATCAACCTAGTGAAACAAATCATATAATTAAAAGGAGAGAAAAGTGCAATCTCAACAAACCTTACGAAGGCGATGTTTTTTGTCCTCTCCTGAGATATCTTCAGAAGTGCAGTTATACCAACAATCACCAAAGACAGGAGGATCAGCAAGAGGATTACAAGAAGGCAAACCAGGAAGAGAAGTAATGGGTGGCTCCCCTAGCTGCTCATAGAAAATTAATGATTAACTGTACCGAGTATATGTGAATGAGAAACAATGTTAACACTAAATCCTTTTTTATTTTCATTCATTTTAAACACTGACCTTGACAATATCACCAATTTTTTGACAATCCCTGTCAGGGGAGTGACCAACAGCATCATAATTTAGATATATCCTAATAGGTTGCTTTTTGTTCCCTTGAGGCTCCGATGACGTTGATACACCAAGTAAAGCCCTGCCTTTATGCTGGAGGGGTTTCAAGAGACCAGGCTTGTAAACCTGCGGGGTAACTGAATACACCTTGCGACCAGGTTGCTTTCTCTGTTCAAGTATCTGGTCATGTATACAGGAGTGTGAAGCAATGTTCTCAATCCTCCCTTCCAAGCCTCCCCGTTGAAATTGATGTTCTTGGGGCTTTGCGTTATTGATTTCCAACCATGCCAATATCAATACAATCTGAAGGAAGGATTTTCAACTTGAGCAACTATACTGTATACACTCTTAAATGCATTATATTGAACATACATTATGAAACGAAGAGTTTATCAATGTAGAATCTTCCAAATTTGAACCCATAAGCTCAACAAAACTTACTATGAAGCTACCAAGGACATAGTCGGTTCTCTTCTCACTTTTTTTTTGTTTTAAAAACTGTTTCCAAAACAATTCAATACTACTTAGCAATCAATTTCTCATCCATCATTTATTAAGTTAATTAAATTTGTTTCCAAAACAAGTTCTTAAAAAACTAAAATACAAAAACAATTGAAAGATGTTTTAACAAATTATTCTTTTATTTTTCATCCTCCTCAGCCTCTCCTTCAATTCCACGCTCTAATTTGTGTCTTGCACCACCCTCCACCCGTTTGAACAACCTTGTTTATTACATTTTGAAAACTAACGAGTTTTTAAAAATAGAAATCAAACACGCCTTAAATCTTCATCTGTTTTTTCTTTCTCTCCTTTTTTTTACCTCATTAACGCTCGTCCAAATCATGAAAATATTCTTACAGATAACAAAATCTTCAAAAACGTAAAAAAACGTATATATCATTAATTATTGCATAAAAAGCATATTTCACGTCCGAAAATATAATGTTCAAACATCAATTATCTTGTGAAATTCCCCTCACATTCTCCAGCTCCAAACTAGATCCTCAGCATAGTTCAGCAGGTCACTTACAAAAGCCTAAGCCCTAAACGCTAGAACAACATTGAACTAAAAGAAATCAACGAAAAACAAATTAAACGGATAAAAAATAATCAGAAACTCGCGAAGTAGCAGAGTTCACCTCGAAAACAACGACGGCGAATCGATAGTTGCAACGGAATCTGGACAGCGCGCACGAACTACAACACCGAACCATGAACTCCATGGAATGGCGAACACTGAAACACGGTCGGCGCCGATTCCATCAAGCCGCCGCCGCCGGCGTCGGCGACTCCTCGATCGGCTTCGGAGCGCACAGAAGAAACGGTTCGCTCCGATGCATTTCGGAAACGCTTTGAAGAGAGAACGACCTAACCTCTCGCCTCTAACTGTAAGAGTGGTTTCGATTTAAAGTGGAGAACAATGTTCAACGATAGAAGAGAAAACGGAACCTCGGTTTCTGGAGAGAGAGCGTAGAATGATTCAAAGAGGTTTCAATTCGTGGAACGACGTCGTCGCAAACGGTTTCAGCTTTCTGCTTCTCTCTCTCTCTGAAATGGGGAAGAAGAAACACTGACAGTGAAAGGAATAGGAAGACACAGAAGAGAAGAAGAAGAAGAAAAAATATTTGGTGGAGTGGTTGAGTTTTAATATTTTTTTTATGTTTTCCGGAAATTTTTATTTATTATTACTTTATGCGTCTATAGTATTTTTAAAAAATTATATCAGACTTTAATAAAAGTAAAGTTCGAAATCACGCTCTTTATCTATTCCGAACGCGTGTGGTTAATTCTGAGTTGCTTTTTTTTTAATATTACGGGGTAGTTGTTAAGTTTACTGTTTTTTTTTTACAGTTTACTCTTGTTGAACTTGTATTATAATTAAGAACATGATGTCACTTATAATTCCTTGCTTGTTTTATACCCAAGAATAAAAATTACTTATTTTGACCTGAAATTGTAATTAGTTGTTAAGATTTCTGGGAAATTAATAAAAGGTTATTTAAATCCTTATTTGAGTTTTCTTTTTTATTTCAACCTAACTGATAATTTTTTTCAAGGATCAGAGATTAATGAAATAAGTTTTTTCATATTACTTTTATAACTTTATATTATTTTTTATATACTTAAAGCTTCTGCAAGGTTAAGATCTTAAAAGAAAGATCTAAGTAAAATTTGTTCTTGATAGGTTATAATCGTTAGAGACAATTTTTTTAAGACAATCTTATCAAGTCTTGGTTTTAACATGTTAGTGGGGCTCAATAAACATATTTTAACAATATAGTATAATATTTATAATAAATAAATGTATTTATGAGATAAGAAAATAAATAATATGTAATAGTAAAAATGCAACAAAGATAAATGTTGAATAGACAAAGAGAGTTAAATTATCAAATGTAAAAATAAGTGATGTATTAAGATGGGACCTATATAAAATGTGAAACGATGATGTAAGAATTAGGGATGGCAAATATACTCGTACCCGCGGGTAATACCCGAACCCGTCCCGATTTTGACGGGGAATACCTGGTTTGACCGGGTACGGTACGGGTAAAACCCGATATATTAAATCGGGTACGGGAACGGGTACGGTATGTACTTACCCGCCCCGTACCCGTACCCGTACCCGTACCCGTCCCCGTTTCTATTTTTAATTTAATACTCACTTTTAATTTAATTATATTAAAAAAAATTAATATTTTTTATGTGTGATTATTTATTATAATATGAGATAGAAAAATAATTTAATTATAATTATAATATAATAAAAAAATAATTTAAAAATATTATTTTTTTTACAAAAAATAAAAAAATTGACGGGTACGGGTACAGGTACGGGTACGGGTATACCCGATACCCGACGGGGACAGGAATGGGGATGAAAACCACATACCCAGCGGGTACGGGGACGGGGACGGGGATGGATTTGACTCGCAGGGACGGGGACGGGTATGAGTCTATAATTTTTCGTCCCTAGCAAGAATGGAAGTGGTCTTATGAGTCTATAATTTTTCGTCTTTTAATGGCGAAAATTTCTAAAGTTGAAAAGTTGATTAACTATGTTTTTAAGTAGCGATTGATTTAAAAATGTGTGGTGTAAGATTTTTTAATAAATTAGTTGACAAATATAAAATAATATAATAAATTAATTGATAAATATAACATAACATAAAAGGATATATATAGTTATTTAAAGAAAAATAAAATTTTAAACAAATTAGTGAAGATAAGAATAAAAAAAATAATAGCTTAAAATGTGTTTTAAACAGTTGTAAGTAGTGATTGATTTAAAAATGTGCGATAAGATTTTTTAATAAATTAGTTGATAAATATAAAATAATATAATAAATTAATTCCTAAATATAAAATAGTATATTTAGTTATTTGAAGAAAAATGAAACTTTAAATAAATTAGTGAGGATAAGAATAAAAAAGGAAAGTTAATAGTCTAAAATGTGTTTGAAATAACTGTGAAAATTAAATTATTTCAAAAATAATTATATAATTTAATAGGCTGAGCAACTTTATTTTTTAATAATTTTATATATAACTTAAAAGATAAAAAAATAATGAGTTTAATTTGTATTGAAGATATTTAATTTATTTGATTTGTCAAACTCTACTATAATCTAAAATTTTTTTAGCTTGAAAACAAAATTCAATTCAATGGGTTAATCTAACAAAATATTTACCTAATATCAGAAATTGAACTTTTGTGAAACTTGATTAAGAGATACAAATTTTTGCGACTTGTATCAACTAATTTTGATTTTTTTATAAAGATAAATAAAGATTACAAATACTTTCGATTACCCAATTTTGATAATTATATTAAGTATTGATATAAAATATTAAAGTAAACTTAATTTCAGTTTTAAAACATCAACACTAAAAATATTTTTCTTTTTTACATTTGAGAAAAGAAAAAGCTAGAGCAATAAAAACCAACAAACAAAAACTATATTTTCCTAGGAAATGTAGCCCCTTAACACTTGCTATTAAATTATTCCTAAGATAATTTGGTATCTCAAATAACACTTCTAATTGAGTGGTCGAAGAAGAGGCAATCTTAACTTACAATTCTACACATTGGTTCCCTTCGCAGAATGTAACGACTCGGCTGGTCACTACATCCAGCATAACACACTAGAAATACCAGACAGATAGAACAAGTATATAAATATAGGATCTAGAATATATAAATATACAAGGTTCTAGTCTGACTAGAGTTAAAGTGTACCAAAGAAAATTACAACCAAATGCTATTATCCCAAGTAGCCACAAGCAAAACAACATCACTAAGCAAAACAGCTGCAAGGTCCGCCGGAGACTCACCACAAGACGCCCACCTATTCCTGCCCTGCTCCCACACATAGTATGATCATTGCAATCCAATAACATGGAAAACAACAAAAGGGTAAGCTAGTGAAATTAAAATTCAACATACAATTATATAAATATCAATATAAATAACAACAGATACAGTTATCAGCACACTTGTACAACTTATACCACTCAACAATATCAGCACCGCAATGCGGCAATATCAGCACTGCTTAGCAGCAACATCAGCACCACTCTAGTGGCTATAACGGCACCGCAAAGTGGCAACAACAGCACCGCCCTAGCGGTTAGAATCAGCACCACATGTGTGGCTAACAACAGCACCGACTTAGCGGCTATAATATCACCCAACTCAGCATAGCTCATCACAGCACAGCACAGCACAGCACAACACAGCATAACACAGCACAGCAATTCAACAAAATTATTATTTTCTACAATTCAGCCCAACAGTCTATAATTTCGCTATACTATATAATTTCTCTTATTAATCCATTGATTCCAGCTCAACAATACACCTCTAATACAACTAACATATTTATCTATGCTTTATCCCCCCTAGTCATCACAGCATATTCATCAAATTCAACTTGGTTCAGCATATAACATCATTGATTAACAATTTCGGCACAACTCAACAGCCAACATCATATAGATCATCATCTCCTTGCGCGCCCGGCGCACTCGAGGTCGTGCCCAGCGCGGCTTGACCCGAGAGCACCAGGACCAGCGCGCCCAGCGCAGGAGTACTCGCGCCCAGCGAGACTCAACCCGAGAGCACCAAGGCTCTCCCGCGCCTGGCGCAATTCCAAATTGCGCCCAGTGCCTGCCTGGCAGAGACTCAAGGAGTCTCGTGCGCTCAGCGGGGCCTAACCCGTGCCCAGCGTGGGGAAGGCAGAAACCTACCAAGGTCTTGCGCCCAGCGCAATTCGCAATTGCGCCCGGCGTGCTCTTGGCAGAGACTCCCAAGGAGCCTCCGCGCCCAGCGAGTCCAAAAGTGCGCCTAGCGCGGTCCAAGTATCCCGAAAACATGTTACTCTTGATATCGCGCCCAGCGCAGCTCGAGTCACGCCCGGCGCGGGCCAACCAGAGACTCCCATTTGCAAGCTCGCCCAGCGCACACAGCCTTGCGCCCGGCGGCTTGCCTAAACAGAGTCTCCTGGTGGTCGCGCGCCCGGCGCGAAGAATAGCGCCCAGCGCGAACTCATCAGTAACTCTCCCAAGTTCGAAAAATTTCCAAAAACCTGCAAAATTTCACAGAAAACTCACATGCAAACGGTTCAAAGTACCACATTTTCATCAAGGAGCTCGAAAGTACCAGCTTTATGCGCATGCAACCACAGATCAAAGAAAATCCCAAATTTTGACTCAAAACCATAAAACCCCAAAACCCCAATTTTTCCAACAACTCAGCCAAACACAATCAAACACCAGCAGTCAGCTGAGTTCTTAAACCCATTTTCCAGCCAAAAACGCAGCTAAAATACTAACTTCCCTTACCTCAGTAAAGAAATCCCAGCTTCCGGGAAGAGACGATTGATGAACGGAGAAGAGAGAAGAGTCGGAGAAGAAGAGGAACCCCTAAATGTTCAGCTAGCAACCTTAATCACTCCACACTACCACCTTGAATCCAAGAAACCAAAGTGAAATCAGCCCAAATGAGAATGGAGGAAGAAAAGAGAGTGAAAGGGAGAGTTAGAGTGAGAGTTGGGAGGGGGAGTGTGGTCAGCTAAGGGTAGGGTCTCACAATCTCCCCAACAACAAGAGTTTTCGTCCCTGAAAACAGACTTACTTGGAAATAGAAACGGGTAACGCTCCCGACACTGCTGCTCAACCTCCCAAGTAGCCTCACCAGTAACTGCATCCCATAATACTTTCACCAGAACAATGGACTTGCCCCTCGGCTCCTTCAGCTTATGATCCACCACAGCTACTGGCAACTTCTCAAATGTCAAGTTCGGCTTCACTTGTACATCATCCAGCTCCACCACATGACTTGGATCATGCACATACTTCCTCAGTTGGGATACATGAAACACATCGTGTAGGTTTGAAAGGGAAGGTGGCAAGGCCAACCGATAAGCAACTGGACCTACACGCTGTATAATCTAATAGGGACCCACAAATCTCGGTGTTAACTTCCGAGCCTTCAGCGCTCTTCCCACACCCGAGGTCGGAGTCACCTTTAGAAATACATGTTCCCCTTCGGCAAACTCCAAAGGCTTACGCCTCCTGTCAGCATAAGATTTCTGCCTACTCTGAGCAGTTTTCATTTTCTCCTGGATCATCTTCACCTTTTCAGTAGTCTGTAGGATCAGCTCCGGTCCCACAACCACAAACTCACCATCCTGATACCAGCACAGAGGAGTCCTACATCTTCTGCCGTACAAGGCTTCATATGGTGTCATCCCAATGCTAGCATGAAAGCTGTTGTTATAAGTAAACTCCACCAGCGGTAGGACCTCCTCCCAGCTACCCAAATGGTCTAACACACAGGCCCTCAGCAGATCCTCCAAGGACTGGATTGTCTTCTCTGACTGACCATCCGTCTGCGGATGATAAGCAGAACTCAGCTTCAGCTTCGTGCCTAAGGCCCGATGTAGACTCTGCCAAAATCGGGAAGTGAACCTTGGATCTCGGTCGGAGATAATACTAGAAGGTACCCCGTGCAACCGTACTAGCTCCTTTACATACAACTGAGTCAGCTTCTCCAAGGACCACTTGATGTTAATAGGCAAGAAATGTGCACACTTGGTCAACCGATCAACAATTACCCAGATAGCATCACTATTCCTAGCTGACCTAGGCAACCCAACAACAAAATCCATAGTGATATTATCCCACTTCCATTCCGGAATCTCTATCTGTTGCATCAACCCACTCGGCTTCTGATGTTCTACCTTTGCCTTCTGACAGGTCAGACAGGCCGCCACATACTCCGGGATCTCCCTCTTCATTCCAGACCACCAGAAATTCTTCCTGAGGTCTTGGTACATCTTAGTCATACCCGGGTGTATACTAAGTCTACTTTTGTGGCCTTCTTCCAATACAGCTCTCCTCAGCTCAGCATCCTGAGGTAGGCAAATCCTGCCTCTGAACCTCAAGATCCCATCTTCTCCCAGCTCAAAACCAGCAGCTTTCTCGGTACCCAGCAAACCAAGAAGTCTCACCAACTCCTCATCCTGCAACTGTTTGAGTCCAACCTGCCTCAAGAACTCATTAGTTATGGTAACTGCCCCACAACTAATGTGATCCTGAGCTAACTCCACACAGAGATTCAAATCTCTGAACTCCTCGACCAGCTCCAGCTCTCTAAGCATCATACCCGATATGTGGATGGATTTCCTACTTAGTGCATCTGCC
This sequence comes from Cajanus cajan, assembly GCF_000230855.2. Lineage (NCBI taxonomy): Eukaryota > Viridiplantae > Streptophyta > Magnoliopsida > Fabales > Fabaceae > Cajanus > Cajanus cajan. The sequence continues at coordinate 16,280,604 of NC_138525.1, forward strand.
ACCACATTGGCCTTGCCCGGATGATACATCAACTGAAAATCATAATCCTTCAGAAACTCTATCCACCGCCTCTGCCTCATGTTCAGCTCCTTCTGATCAAACAAGTACTTTAGACTCTTGTGATCACTGAAGACACTGAACCGAGCACCATATAAGTAATGCCTCCAGATCTTCAAGGCAAACACCACAGCTACTAACTCTAAGTCATGAGTGGGATAGTTCCTCTCATGAATCTTCAGTTGCCTTGAAGCATATGCCACCACTCTCCCGTTTTGCATCAACACACACCCCAGACCCTGATGAGAAGCATCACAGTACACGTCAAAAGGCTCACCAGAATCCGGCAACACCAGCACAGGAGAAGTGGTTAGCCTTCTTTTCAGCTCAACAAAACTTTGCTCACATGCATCAGTCCAAATGAATGGCTGCTCCTTCCTAGTTAGCTGGGTCAGAGGCGCTACTATCTTAGAGAACCCTTCAATGAACCTCCGATAGTAACCCGCTAAGCCCACAAAGCTCCGTATATCCATGACAGTCCTCGGGCGCTCCCACTGCAACACCAACTCCACCTTAGCCGGATCAACAGCAATCCCCTCAGCTGAAATCACGTGGCCCAAGAACTTCACCTCCCCCAACCAGAACTCGCATTTTGAAAGCTTAGCATACAGCTGCTTTGCTTTCAAGATCTCTAACACTGTCCTCAAGTGCTCTCCATGCTCCTCCGGGGTTTTCGAATAGATCAAGATATCGTCAATAAACACTACCACGAATTTATCCAAAAACGGCCGGAAGGTCCTGTTCATGTAGTCCATGAACACTGCGGGGGCGTTGGTCACACCGAACGACATCACAACATATTCATAGTGGCCATACCTAGTCCTGAAAGCGGTCTTCGGTATGTCACTCTCTTTCACCCTAATTTGGTGATATCCTGACCTCAAGTCAATCTTAGAAAACACCGACATGCCCCTCAGTTGATCCATTAAGTCATCTATCCGGGGAAGTGGATATTTGTTCTTAATGGTCAATTTGTTCAGCTGCCGATAATCCACACACAGTCGACTACTCCCATCCTTCTTCTTTACCAACAACACAGGAGCACCCCACGGCGAAACACTCGGCCGCACCAACTGCTTTTCCAACAAGTCCTCCAATTGACCCTTTAGCTCAACCAGCTTAGCAGGAGCCATCCTATAGGGAGCTACTGACACTGGTCCCGCACCTGGAACCAAGTCAATGTTGAACTCCATCTCCCTAACAGGAGGCAACCCAGGCACCTCATCAGGGAACACCTCGGCATACTCCTTCACTACATCGATATCAGCTAAGACCCTCTCGGTCTCCACACTCATAGCAGCAAGCAGAAGACAGCACTCTGCTCCATCTCTCAATAATGACTCAGCCTGGCCAGCTGAGATCAACAGCTCATCCTCCTCCTGAGGAAAGATCAACCGCCTATTGGCACAGTCTATTAGAATGCGATTGGCAAACAACCAATTCATTCCCAAGATTATGTCAATATCCACCAAAGGTAAACAAATTAGGTTCACCTTGTACTTCTTCTCATTCACCACAACCAGGCAACCCACACACAATTCAGAAGCAATCACAGAAGCAGAAGCGGGCGTAGACACTAGCAGTCCCAACCCCAAATCACACACAGGTACACCCAACACAGCAGCACATGCATAGGATATAAAAGAATGGGAAGCACCAGAGTCAAAGAGAATCATCACATCCTTACCAGCAGCTTTGCCCTTCCCCTTCACGAGATCAGAAAAAGTCGAGGCCTCAGCACCTGTCAAGGCAAATACTCTACCAGCAGTAGTGGGTCTGTCACCCCTCTGAGTATCAGCTCTCTGTGCACTACTCTTCTGAGTATCAGCTCTCTGCACATCACCCCTCGGAGCACTCCTCTCTGGTCTGCCCCTAGCAGGGCAGTTGGCTGACTCGTGGCCCATCTGATGACATCTGAAGCAACAGCTCTCCGTGTGCGGGCAGTTCATGACAAAGTGGGGCCCAGCACACCTGAAACATCTCAGAGTGGCACCTCCACTCTGTCTACCTCCACTAGCAGCACTGGAAGATTGCCGAACAACAGAACCCCCTTGCTGAGACTGGGGCCTGTCATACGGCTTCCTCTGACTCTCACCCTTCTTGGACCCAGATGGCCCCCCAGCAGTCCTCACGGCACGGTTACCACCTTCCAACCGCTCCACCACCTTCGCCTTCTCCACTAAGGCCGGGAACTCAGTGATGGCCATAGGCACCACCACCCTCCTCAACTCATATCTCAATCCATCAGCAAATTTTCTGCATTTCCAGGCCTCAGCTATACCTTGCGAATAAAAACGAGCCAGGTGCTCGAATTTCATCGCATACTCAGAAACTGTCATCCCTCCCTGGTGCATTCGCATAAACTCTGCCTCCTTGGCATGCCTCACGCTTTCCAGAAAGTACTTCTCCATAAACATTGTCCGTAAGCACTCCCAATCAACTGTGACTCCTCTAGCGGCAAGCATCTGATAGGTGCCTCTCCACCAATGTTCAGCCTCCCCAACAAGCATATACACAGCATATGCTAACTTCCTCTCTGGAGGACATCCCAGGACAGTAAAAATCTTCTCTAACTCACGGATCCAGCGATCAGCTACCTCTGGATCTGCATCCCCTGCAAACTGTGGAGGATTACACTTCCGGAACTCAGCAAGATCCCGACTTTCTTGTGACCCTACAGGTCTTGCTGCACCAGCTGCAGCTCTCTCTGCCTCCATCCTAGCAAAATAGGCATTTTGCTGTTGCATAGCCATGGCCATCATCTCAATGGCACGGGCTATCTGCTCGTTGGTCCGAGTCATCGTCTACAAAAGTAACAGCTTCTTTAGTAAACAACAACTAAACCACACAAAAATCAATAGCACAGCAAATCATCACAGCAATTTCAACACAGCAGACATCACAACAAAACATCACAGCACAGAGCTAACACAGCAAAAAGCCTAAAGGGACCACCCCCAAAGAGTGTCCACTAGACTCGACCTGCTCTGATACCACTAAAGTGTAACGACCCGGCTGGTCACTACACTCGGCATAGCACACTAGAAACACCAGACAGATAGAACAAGTATATAAATATAGGATCTAGAATATATAAATATACAAGGTTCCAGTCTGACTAGAGTTAAAGTGTACCAAAGAAAATTACAACCAAATGCTACTATCCCAAGTAGCCACAAGCAAAACAACATCACTAAGCAAAACAGCTGCAAGGTCCGCCGGAGACTCACGACAAGACGCCCACCTATTCCTGCCCTACTCCCATACATAGTATGATCATTGCAGTCCAATAACATGGAAAACAACAAAAGGGTAAGCTAGTGAAATTAAAATTCAACATACAATTATATAAATATCAATATAAATAACAACAGATACAGTTATCAGCACACTTGTACAACTTATACCACTCAACAATATCAGCACCGCAATGCGACAATATCAGCACTGCTTAGCAGCAACATCAGCACCACTCTAGTGGCTATAACGGCACCGCAAAGCGGCAACAACAGCACCGCCCTAGCGATTAGAATCAGCACCACATGTGTGGCTAACAACAGCACCGACTTAGCGGCTATAATATCACCCAACTCAGCATAGCTCAGCACAGCACAGCACAACACAACACAGCATAACACAGCACAGCAATTCAACAAAATTATTATTTTCTACAATTCAGTCCAACAGTCTATAATTTCGCTATACTATATAATTTCTCTTATTAATCCATTGATTCCAGCTCAACAATACACCTCTAATACAACTAACATATTTATCTCTGCTTTATCCCCCCTAGTCATCACAGCATATTCATCAAATTCAACTTGGTTCAGCATATAACATCATTGATTAACAATTTCAACACAACTCAACAGCCAACATCATATAGATCGTCATCTCCTTGCGCGCCCGGCGCACTCGAGGTCGCGCCCAGCGCGGCTTGACCCGAGAGCACCAGGACCAGCGCGCCCAGCGCAGGAGTACTCGCGCCCAGCGAGACTCAACCCGAGAGCACCAAGGCTCTCCCGCGCCTGGCGCAATTCCAAATTGCGCTCAGCGCCTGCCTGGCAGAGACTCAAGGAGTCTCGTGCGCTCAGCGGGGCCTAACCCGCGCCCAGCGTGGGAAAGGCAGAGACCTACCAAGGTCTCGCGCCTAGCGCAATTCGCAATTGCGCCCGGCGTGCTCTTGGCAGAGACTCCCAAGGAGCCTCCGCGCCCAGCGAGTCCAAAAGTGCGCCTAGCGCGGTCCAAGTATCCCGAAAACATGTTACTCTTGATATCGCGCCTAGCGCAGCTCGAGTCACGCCCGACGCGGGCCAACCAGAGACTCCCATTTGCAAGCTCGCCCAGCGCACACAGCCTTGCGCCCGGCGGGCTTGCCTAAACAGAGTCTTCTGGTGGTCGCGCGCCCGGCGCGAAGAACAGCGCCCAGCGCGAACTCATCAGTAACTCTCCCAAGTTCGAAAAATTTCCAAAAACCTGCAAAATTTCACAGAAAACTCACATGCAAACAGTTCAAAGTGCCACATTTTCATCAAGGAGCTCGAAAGTACCAGCTTTATGCGCATGCAACCACAGATTAAAGAAAATCCCAAATTTTGACTCAAAACCATAAAACCCCAAAACCCCAATTTTTCCAGCAACTCAGCCAAACACAATCAAACACCAGCAGTCAGCTGAGTTCTTAAACCCATTTTCCAGCCAAAAACGCAGCTAAAATACTAACTTCCCTTACCTTGGTAAAGAAATCCCAGCTTCCGGGAAGAGACGATTGATGAACGGAGAAGAGAGAAGAGTCGGAGAAGAAGAGGAACCCCCAAATGTTCAGCTAGCAACCTTAATCACTCCACACTACCACCTTGAATCCAAGAAACCAAAGTGAAATCAGCCCAAATGAGAATGGAGGAAGAAAAGAGAGTGAAAGGGAGAGTTAGAGTGAGAGTTGGGAGGGGGAGTGTGGTCAGCTAAGGGTAGGGTCTCACACAGAACACATGTCTCACAGTGCACACCCAATCTTTAGCCAACAGTTGCTTATAAAGACAATTTCATTTGCAAATCGATGATAGGTCACAACCTCATCTTTTACCATGTTTACTACCCACAATGAATGTAAAAAGTAATAAACCTTTTGAATCCTAAGCTCCAACACAACTATAATCCTTGCAACAAAGGCATGATCTTTGCATATAGGATATTCACCCAAATTGCTTTCTCATGAAAGCCAAATAGATATCTACCTTATCAATCACGACCAAGTCCTCAAAACCCAACCGTTTTAGTATCTCCTTGTATGTTGCCATCTACATTGAGTGCAACAAAATCCTGAGGAGGCACTACTACAACATACGTTTTTTATATCGTTCCCGTGAAGCCATCTACATCGGTTCTAAAACCGATGTAGAATAGAGCAATGTAAAAAATATATAGATTTCTACATCGATTCTCAAAACCGATGTAGATTAGGAATCCCTATTTTGCTTCTTACACGCCTCAAGCACCTCCTCCACTCTCCTCGACAACGCTCATGTTGGACTTTGAAGTCGCCATCACGAGGTCGTGGAAGGCCTCCACACGAAGCATAAGAGGAAACAAAACCACTACCAAGAAGCCTCTCCACATACTTGCCGAGAATATCCATCTCAAGGTTTACCTTATCCCCAACCTTCTTGAGAGGAATCACCACATGCTGTTGAGTGTAAGCCACCAACATGAAATTGAAACACCCCTCGTCATCAAACACATCCACCACAGTCAAACTAGTCCCATCCACAGCGATAAACCCCTTAGGCACAACGTACTTCAAAATCCCCTTTTTAGCCCTAACCTTCACCCAAAGCGACTCCTTTTTCGGCACCATCGACACAATCACCCTCGTGCCGTCCACGTGACCCTGCACGAAGTGCTCCCCCATGCGGCTCGCTGGCGTCACTACCCTCTCCAAGTTCACCGCCGACCCCACCGACAGCTCTGACAGCGACGTCTTCCGCAGCGTCTCCGGCGCCAGCCCCACCGAAGAGTCCGAAACTTTCAGGTCGAACTCCGTCGCTGTTAGACACGTGCCGTTAATGGCGATGCTGTCGCCGAGGTGCACGCCGTCTAGGACCGTCGAAGCCGCGATTTTCAAGTTGTAGCCGTCGTTCGCGCCCTCGCCCAGGTGCTTCACGGTGCCCATCTCCTCAGCGATTTTCAGGTTGTTGTCGTCATCGGGATTGGCGATGAGGCGCTCTTCAAGAGCTCTCTCCGCTTCCTGGTCGACCTCCTCCGCGAACTTGGCCTGCGGTAGTAGTGAGAGCGAGGGGGAAGAAGAATGAGGTTAGGGTTTGGATAAGAGGAGACGAGGGTTCATGTATGTCAGCTTCTCAATATTACATCAGTTACTAGGTGAACCGATGTAGATTTATTATAATTATTTACAAAATTGTCACCGCGTATTCAATACTACATAGATTTTACTAAAAACGATGTAGTACACTCAATATTTACATCGGTTCCAGTCATAACCAATGTAAATATGACCGCATTTAATTTCTACATTGATTTTACCTGAACCGATGTAGAATTGACGACGTTAAATAGTAACTTTCTAGTAGTGAGGAAAGGTTCGTGCCACCAAAATGTTGTGTGTAGGCTAGGAGAGACACCAATTGAAAGCGTGCTTTGTGTTATATCTTAAATAGACTACCTTGTGATACACTTCCATGCATGACCATTCCTTTCGTTCGAGCACTAGCCTATTCCGAGTGCACTACCACATGATTATGGGAATCAAGCTTCCATGTAGACTAATAAATTCTCGCAGTCATGTAAGGCAAGACCAATCAGACTCAATCAGGACTTGTAGCTAAGCATAGCCACATATAGACCAAAAGGTTTTCACGTGTAGGCATGTAAACAAATAATGCAATAAAGTTTTTGGCACTAATAGGCGACATGGACAAAAAACAAAAGTATTTCTCACTCTATTCACGATAACATTATATACTAGTAATGCAAGATGGTAGACCCACCATAAGAAGAATTGTATATTTGTCAGTAACTGCATCTTTCAGATCCACGTCCAACCAACAAATCCCTCATCACATTCCTTATCATGGAGCCATTTATATGTGGTATTAACTTTGGTAATAAAAAGCTGTCAAATCTAAAGACTAAGTACATTTTGCACTAGTATAGGAATAACACTACAAAAAAAATAACCTATGCCTACAGACACTTTTACCTATAAACCTGAATTAGTGTAGGTAAAACTATAAAAAAAAATTTACCTACAAATCTTTAATGTAGGTATAACTCAAAAATCTATACCTACTTTTATTTGGTGTAGGTAAAACTCAATACAACTTAAAGTTCTTTTACCAATAGATTGTCAATGTAGGTAAAAGACTTCAAAGACTTATTACTAAGAAAAATTAGTCAATTAGTAGCGATTTGTTTCTAGCGGTTTTAATAAACCGCCAAAAAAAGTTGTAATTCTAGGGGTTATCTTGACCCTACAAAATAATCCCACGATTGTCTTCAAGGTCACAATGCCCCTCTATTCATCTTCCATACAAAGAAAGCCTAACCCTAGCCCCAATCCTTCTCACGCTCGTCGGCGGAAGCTCTATGATAACGATCGCTCAGGCACTGGCGCGAGCCTCGTCATGGGCCAAGTCAAGATCCTCAAGAGAGGTGAAAAGTTAAGCCCTGACGACGCCCGCACCGCTTCCCATTGCAGGAGTGTTTCTAGGGTCTGGTCTTCGCTCCTGCCTTAGGCTGCGTAGTGTTTGAACGTCGAATTGAAGGAGTTTAAAGGCAGAGAGAGGTTTGCACCGTAGAATCGATTCGAAATTCATTCAGATAGCGTCACTCTCCGATCTCCAAATCCCCAACAACTATGGTGAGAGGATTGCTCAACAAGCTCGTCTCTCGTCCCTCTCCGTGCCGGAAAGTGGCAGCACAAGAAGCTCCGCCGCCTCAACATCCATGAGTACCAGGTCTCTCTGCGTTCCCCGCTCTTGTTCTTATCATTGCAATTTACGAATCGATTCCAATTTCTACGGAATCTGTTGATTCATTTCGCTCTTCCGTTGGTGTATTTCTTTTCAATAATAGTAATAATAAATCATTTTTGTGGATGACAAATCTGGATTTCCTTGAATGTATATTTTGTGGAACCGTGGATGTTTATTTGTCGAAAATCTTTTGATTCAGTTGATTGACGAGCGTTGATTATGGAAACCAGGGCGCCGAATTGATGAACAAAGACGGAATCAACGTTCCGAGAGGCGTAGATGTTTCCTCTGTTTAAGAGGTCAGAAAGGCCATCAAGCACGTTTTCCCTAACGAGAAAAAGGTAATTTATTTCGTAACTTGATGTTCACAAAAAGCACCAAGAAGTGGATTTTAGAATTGTAAGGTGCGTTGTGTTTGTTTCCTTTAATTCCTCTGCAGTCAATGCCTCTGATTCTTCTTTGTCTCACATGAAGGTAAATAATTTTGTTACTTTTGTTGGATGCTTAAACATAAGACAGTTTCCACCCAAGTAATCATGTATTGTTCTTATGAAACTATGATGTGCAACAGCTTGATGACTCTGTTCAAGATGAAATAATGGCAAATCAGCGGATGATCCCACCTAGCTTATCTTAAGTGAAATAATGGCAAATCATGTATTGTAATTTGTCTATTTTTTTTTATGTCATCCAGGGCTGCTTCTCACTTGAACATTAATCTTCAAATGAATTATTGGCCATCCCTTTCTTGCAACCTACACGAGTGTCAAGAGCCCTTATTTGATTTCATCTCCTCTTTGTCAGTCAATGGAAATAAAACCGCAAAGGTATTTTGTTCTTTTCCCTCTTTCTTTCATATTTTTCTTGTCATTCTATTTAAGAAAGAGATCCTTTATGCTTGTAAGCTATTGCCTAAAAGAAACTTTGTAGCGAGCCCCCCATACCAGCATATCTATAGCAAAGCGCAAAAGAAAATATAGTCTGGCATACTACTCCCTCTATACTTATATGTAAGTAAAGAATACCAATTACACACAAATTAAGAAAGTTAAATGTATTTGATTTTTACGATTTCATATAAAATATACGCTACATTTTCTAAAATATCTTAATCATATTTATCTTAGATAGTACTCTCATTATTGTCTTCAAGATATTTTTGGATTAAAAATATTAAATAAAATTGACTTGTTTGAAGTTTGTGTATATTTTAGTCCCAAAAGTTTAAGCATTTTTTTGCTTATATATAGTTCTAGAGAGAATATCATGAATTTTATTGTTCTATCTAGATTTTCATTTGATCTTGCGTACAGGTGAACTATGAAGCAAATGGCTGGGTTACACATCATGTTTCAGACATATGGGCTAAAACATCACCATATCAAGATCAGCCCGTTTGGGCTATATGGCCAATGGGTGGAGCTTGGCTTTGTACCCATTTATGGGAGCATTATATTTACACAATGGACAAAGTAAGTTCTGGGTTTTCAGTAAATTAGCCTACCCTTCATTTAAAGCATTGACTCAAACTGATATTGTGAAAAGAGTTGTTTAGGGGATTTAACCGTTTTAGATTTCCTCAAGTTATTGAACTTACTGATGATGAACTGTCATACTCTGTAGAGTTGCCTATTTAATGCATGCCTAACTAATCCACTTCTATTTTAATGGCATAACTATATGGTTGACTTGAAATATTGAAAGTTGTTATTCATCTTCATGTTGTGATGGGGTTCTTTATAACCAGTTGATCTATTTTGGGGTATAATATGTTTTATGTACACAGTAAAATTTCAAAATTAATACTAATGCAAAATAAGGCCTTGTGCAGCTACAGTGATTAATAATGCAAAATAAGTATCCTAATTAACTTAAATTAAATAAGGAAACAGATCATAGAATATAAAAGAAGAATAAGTCTTAAGAGATGATCTTCTAGGGCACTCTAAAATATTCTAAGATAAAAAAGAAATCATCATTTATTTCTCAGATTTTCTAAGGAAGTTCATTTATTCAATATATGATAATTCACCAATTTTTGTTTTTGTGTCCTAACAGGGTGGCGATTTTTCTAGGGGTAACAGTATGTTTTTTTGTTTCTGTTGCTTACTTTATATAATCTTTGACTCCTATATCCTTTACAAAGACTTCTGAGGAACAATATTTGACTGATTTACAGGCACAGGTGGAGAAATTATTTACGGAGGCAAATTTGCAGGTAGTTTACCTCATACCTATTATGAGAGGAGGTTTTTTTTATTCTACATATAAGAAAAGAGAATCAAAGTGTGCTTACATGTAATGATACCTTCGTTTTAATGTAGTGAATAATTGATTAAGTTGAATTTTTCTAATTATGTATAGCTTTAGCACCAGGCACAATAATTCAATACTGCATCATTGATTCGTAGCTCTGGTGTTGCATGCAATCTTGATAGTGGCTGATGCATGATATATTTATATGATGGCTAAAAAAATTGTTTCCAAAATTAGTTAATCCTTATTCTTCCCTATCTATAGTTTTCTTTCCTATTATATTGTTAGATGTTAGAGCAATATTTTGTTGTCTAATCTCTTTTATTTCTTGCATCTCTATAATTTTTTAAACTTCTTGAAAACGGTTAATTTTTAAATCTTTTTCAAAACCTGAATTTGGTGTTTTAATATTATCATTTTGAGTGATATGTTGGACTCATGATTATTACTGCAGTACTAAATACTAAGTTAAAACTTAAAGAAGTTTGTGATCAAATTACACATTGTTTTCTAGTTATTATATAGTGATGAGTGCATATTGAAATCCTCATTACTCATGTACTAATCTAAATTTCAGTTCCCACATTTTGGAAGATGGCTGGCTTATTGTCTTAAGTTAAAGTACAAATCTTACATTTTCCTGATTGTGTGTTTATGAATAGTTTTCCCCCCTTTAGTCATTAAGCTCCTAAATTCATTAGTTGGGCCTGGAAATCAATCAATTATAATTTTTATTTTACAGGGTTCAGTACTTATGTACTAACAATTACTGGTTGTTGACATTGATATAGAATCTCCATATTAGACTAGTATGTGAATAAGTCATCTACTTATCTTTTCCTTTTTTTATGTTTTGTATATATAGTTTTTATTATTTAATGAAATTTAGCAAGAAAAAATATTAAATTAAATATATCAGTTAATGAAATTTGACTTTTTTTTATACTTTAATATCATTTTTTGTATACAAGATAATAATCAAATTTGAATTACACTTCATATAGAGTACACATATTCTCTATAAGAGATATTATATATATATATATATATATATATATATATATATATATATATATATATTTATTTATTATATATAAATAAAATAAAAAATACTTTTACCTATAGTCAGAGCATGCAAGAATAAGTTAATGACTTTTACCTACAGTCATACATGTAAGTACAATTTAATGGTGTTTACCTATAGTAGGGAGTGTAAATTTAAGTCAATGACTTTTACCCACGCATATTGTAAATTGTAGGTAGCTCTTATAGTGACAGTTAAATATAGTTGTAGGTAAAATATATAATTGGTTGCCAGTGAAAAAAACTTTACACTAGTAGTGTATAGGTGATTAACTCTTGTTATTATATTAAAAAAAATCCCAAAATACCATACCTTGAAATATATTTACAAAAATGTTAAATTTACTAAACATATTGAGAAATTGATTCTCTGCCAACCAATTCCTGACTTAGGTTTTTCATATTGAGAAATTGGTTAACTAAAAACTGATTATCAATTGGAGTTTTTTTTTGTAATTTAATTATTTTACAATATTATTATTTTATATAATATATATTTTTATTTAATTTATTAGCTTAAAAATTAGTTAATATAAATAATTTTTTATTTTCAATAGTATATTTGCTTCTATTATAAATGTGGTACTTTTAATGATAATTAATAAATCTTGTGATAACTTATTAGAAGAAAATAAAAAATAAACACAAATATTTTTAATATATTATAGTGAGTAAAATTAGGGTTGAAAAAATATATATATATATATATATATTTTTTAATTTACATAATTACACCATATTTCATATGGTTAACCATAAATTATCTAATTGATTATTTTTCTCTTAAATTAAGTGTTTCTTATATTAGAAAATGCATATCTTTTTTATTAAATTCCAGCACATGTAGTACTAGTAAACATCACATCACTAATTATTGTCTATAAATTTAATTTTGAAAATATATATAAAAATTATTTATTTATATTTTTATTTTAACTTATGAGCGGTGCATTGTATAGATTCAATTCTAAAAATATGTATGAACCTTATTTATCTATATTATATTATATTATATTATATTATATTTTTTTTTTATATATATATATATATATATAAAATGTAACTTATCTTTTAGAATTCGTCGTTTGATATTATATGTGTGCTGTTTAATTTATATTACGTAATAAAATTATATATTTAAATTTATTTGTAATCTCTTATTGTAAGATTTTTAAGCTATAGAATAAAATTATAATTTTATTTATATATTAACTAATTTTTAAGTTAATGAATTAAATAAAAATATATATTATTAAAAAAAATATTACAGAAAAATGAAATTATTTAAAAAATGTAATTGAGAAATTGGTTATTAACTAATCAATTTCTCAATGTAAAAATAATAAAAATTAAAAAATAAAAAATTAATGTGAAAAATTAATTGGTGAGAAATTAACTTTTTAATAAGAATAATAAATATAACATTTTAATAAATATATTTCAAAGTATTATATTTTGATAAATTTATTTATTTATTTTGTAATATTATAATAAAAAGTCCCTTCATAATATTTTTATCCCATATTTGAGCAAGATAAATGCTCATCATGTACTATAACATAACAATAACACGCTGAGATCTCTCTCACACACACACCCACGTACGACAGAGAATTGTACCTTTTCCATCACATATGGTATTTATATCTCTCAGTCTCACCTATTAAAACCACGTTGAAATGTTTCAGCATCGTACAATGATGTTTATCGATAAATTAAATACACACATTATTTGATTCCTTATCCATAAGTTTCGAAGAAAATGAAAATCAACAACGAGAAAACGACTTTTTAACATAAATCGTGAGTGGGGTGGGGAAACAATAAGGTCTTCTAATTTTTAGAGCATATAATAATAATAATAAAACATACATTAAGATATATTAATGCAAAAAATTTTAGACCCTTATTAAAAAATTAGTCGTCCTTTCTTTGTTGAAAACAACTTAAAATGAGAACTCAAAAGTGACATTCCTCCTCATTCCTTTATTCTTTCCTTTTATTTTCCTTTTGGTTTTGTTTTCAGTTCTAATAAAGTGTCTTTTCTTCCATTGTTGGAGTAACGTGAACTAGGGTTCTGGTCCTGGTTCCGTATAAAGCAGTAACCACGAAGAATGGCCCAGTTACCAAAATCTAGCTACCGGTCGAAAATTTAATTTTCACTCCTTCTCATAAAGTCAAACTGTTGAAGGAAAAAACATAATGCCAGGATCAAATTTAAATATAGTATCACAAATAATATGAGGATAAAATTTAATCATAATACTGCAAGCAAGTTTTATATATAATATAATATAGTAATGGGTACTTTCTTATGTGTACCGTGCACTTTCAAGGCTATTAAAAGTTCAATAAAAATACAAAACAATACTGTATTTTTTACTAAATTATATTTTAGGTTTTTTTTAATCTTATTTTGATTTATTTATCTTTTATATTTGAATTAATTTTAAAAAATAATCATCATTTTAAATTTCGTGACATAATTTTAAATTAATTTTTGATTGGTTCAATACATAAACACATGTAATATTGAATTTATCTATATGAAAACTATGAAATGTAATTAATGTTTGAATCTAAAATCATTATAAACTTAGAGAAAATAGTGTGAAAAATATATCATATGAATAATTAAAAAATAATATTATGTTTTTTTTTGTTGAAATTTTTTATAAGAGTGTAAACGGGTTGAATTGGATTAGATTTGGATGAATCAATTGTTCGATCGGATCAAAATTCAACGAGTCAAGTTGAGTCAGGCTTGTGCATTATTTTTTTGAAATTCATTCCAACCCAACATGATCACAAATGAGTTAGATTGGATTGAGTCAATTGGGTCAACATAAATAAATTTATTTATTTTTGTAAAAATTAAGTATTTCATAATTGATGTAAATTATTTGATATCTTGTTGTAATGCAATGTTATTAACTAATAAAATAAATAATGATACAAACTAAATTCCAAAATAAATTTGTTGATTTACTGCATTATTATCAATTCAAACAACTAACATTAATATAAAATAAAATTTAAAATAAATATGTTATATTGTTAAAATGTTATCAATCCAAAAAACACAATTACTGAACATGAGTAATATAAAGTATTATTATTGATATTATTATTATTATTATTATTATTATTATTTGACTAGGTTGGGTTGAGTAACAGAAAAAAAAAATATATATATAACTCATAATCTGTTCCGTACAATGTCTGATTTTAACTAAATTAGATTGAGTCTGATCCAAACACTAAAATAATCCAATCCAAACTTATTGAATCAATTTAGGTTCATAGATTACTTTTACTCATTTACAACCCTAATTTTTTAATTTCACCATGTTTATAACACATTTAATTTGAAATTTAATTACATTAATTTTTATGTAAGTCTTGTTAGATAAGTTTAAAGTCTTAAATCTGTAAAAAAAAATTCAAAATGATTAAATTGACCTAAATTAAAAGATAAAAGACTGAAAATGTATATTTTAAAAGATAAATGACAACAATAAATTAAAAAATAAGATAAAAAATCAAAAGAAAAAATTTAACATGCGTTTCAATAAAAAAAAAAAAAAAAAACGTTTTACTTCTAATTGGTTGACTGAATAAAAAAATATGAAACTTGAAAACCAAACCAAATGGATGCTAAGGATATGATGAAAACAATTCCAATTTGAACCCAGCAAATTAAGGCAACGGATATAACTGACTTGTAAGCAAAAGACCAAAATCATCGTAATCTTTCATGGGTTTGTTTTCAACCGAAGATATGGGTTGATTAGGTATGGTATTTTGATAACCTACAATCTAAGCTTCCATATATGATATTTTAAGATGCTTTGACCTTCCAGCCTTTTTGTATTAATGAACACATTGGATTGGATAGACATACACGTATAAATTAAATATAGTATTAGTTGAATTTAATGACTGTTCAAAGATCTAATAATGCATTAGCTCAACATCGTTGATGAGGAATTTGGGTACAACTCATCCACCTCTTGGTGACCAACCAACACAAAATATTTTCTAATTACAATTGAACTAATGTGGATAAAGGTGCCGTTTTGAGTCCCTGTCAGCATACTTTGGGTTGTGTTTGGTGGTGTGGTCATCATCATACTTCAAAAATTACTCATTTAAGAGTTGATGCCGCAGTGTTAGAAATACCTCGGATTATAAAATAATCATTAATTAATATAATGTATATAAATGTTGAAGAATTTTCATTTGTAAACTAATTTTATAAGATTAACACATACAAGAAGATGAGAATTTGAGCTCAATTTTTATTATATTAAAAAATTATATAATTATATTATAAATTACGTGATAAGAATAATACATATTTAGTTTAGCCAAAAATCACTTAGAAAAAATATAAGTTCAATATGGAATGATACACTCTGTAGTTTTGACAAAATCATTGCATTTTATTTTAATGTAGTTGTTCTTAAACTTCTGAAGCCAGCAATAACAACATAAGATACGTAAATATATGGTTTGGTTCCTCAAAATGGACAATTTAGGCCCAACAACAGCAGAACTAATCCACCAATTACATACACGATGTGTTTGGGCCCACATGGGTTACATTACAATGTACAAATAAGCCAGAGTTTCCATTTTTGCTAGCATATTATTCCTAGTTGCTTTGAACCGTTGAAATGTCTGCCCCACCTTAGAAAATAATACTACAATAGTTAATTTAAATTATATATATATTTTATTTAAATTAGTAAGGAAAAAGATATTTCATGTTCTTATATATTTGTTTTTGAAGAATTTTGAGAGAAGATGATTGTATAAAAAAGTATTAAGATTTTAATGTTACTAACTGTAATAAGTGTTCTTTTTATTGCTGAAAATGACCAGTATTAATTTAGAGATAAAATATCTAATTAAAAAATTAAAATTAAAGAAGTAACTACTAAAATGTATCTCTTTTATAATGAGTAAGATAAATATTTTTTCCTTAAGAAATAAATCTATTGTGTTTACATTTGTTAAATTTCTTAACAGTGGTGAATAAATATGAAAATATATTCTATTGCCATTTTGACTTTCTTTTTCCCACTTTTAGTTTCATGAACAGCTAGTTGTAAATGTCTTACAAGATAAAATGAAGTTTTAAATACGTATTTTATCTATAAAAAATTATTCTATTTCCTGAAAGTGTTTTAAGGAATGAATATGCAATATGTGATATATATATATATATATATATATATATATGATTATTTATTAATTTGAATTAAAAAATAAAATATTAAATAATTTTTAAAATTTTTAAAATTTTGCAATTTTGATATGTGTATTAAAAATTTTAAATTTAACAGTTAGATCATTGAAATTTGATATAAAATATAAACTTATTCTTAAAATAAACAGTTTATTCCATATATATATATATATATATATATATATATATATATATATATATATATATATATATATATATATATATATATATATAAAAGGAGAGAGAGTATTTTACACTTTCAAATAAAAATAATAATAATTTTGTTTTCTTAACAAGTATCCTAATAACATTGGTTAGCTATTTTCTTTGTTAAAATTACATATTGATTGGTATGAAATTATTTAAATTTAATCAATGATTATAAATTTAAATTTTGAGTACATTTGCGTGGAAGAATTTTTTTTTTTCCCAATGTTTATAGTGATTTTTCCCTACTCGAATTATGTACAATGCCTTACAACTGAATGATATGTTTCACGTTGTTGGGTTAACAAAAAGAATAAATAACTATTTTAATCTTTGAAATTAAAAAGTCAATTATGTTAGTTTTAAAAATACTTATCCCTTTCGCTTTCACCTTATTCTTCTATTTTATTTTAAAATTTAAACATTTAATTTTAAATATTAATTTATATTTAAATAATTGGTTCATAATATACACAATTTTTTTTTATAAAAATGTCCTCTTTTTTTTTTTAAAAAAGAAATCATAAAATATCATTCTAATTAATTTTCTTTTTTAAGTAAATTTTATTTAATAAAATTATATTTTCCTCCTTTGAAAGGTTTTTTTTTTCAAAAACACTAAAACTAATATTATGAAAAATGGGCATGTGTAAAAGGAAGATTGCATGAGGATCTTAAAATTTTATGTTTTTGAAAGTAAATTATAATTTAAAATTTTAATTCTTGAAAAATAGAAAAACGAACATGTGTGAAAGGTACAAATGTTACAAGAAGAACAAAAATTAAACGTTATAGATAAGGGGTAAAAAAGGAGTGCATGTGAAAGAGAGGGTGAGTGTTTTAAAAAAAAATTGAACATTAGAAAAAGGAAAAATCATAAAGTCGAGAAATTTGAAAATAAAAAATATTAAAAAAATCATGAAAAAATATATAATGGTAATATATTATTAATTTAGGAGATTGTATATATCATAAGTCTAATATGAATTTAACATTTTAGAGTAAAATAAATTTCATTTTTAATCTTTTAATCTTTGTGTTAATATGTAATTGTGGTCTTTCTATTTTAAAATAAAGATATTTAATTTTTTATTTTTAAAAATATAAAATTTTGGTCTTATCGTCAATTTAATGTTCATCATTTATATGTATTTAACAAAAAATTAGTTCTATTTTATTAATAAATCTTATTTTCATAATTTTTATTTTTAATATTATATTATTAAATCTCACAACACTTTAATATAAATAAATGTCAAAAAATTAACGATTAATAAATATTAATTTGATAAAAAAAATTAAAATTTCATATTTTAAAATTAAAAAATAAGTATCTTTATTTTAAACTAAAAATACCTATACATAGAAGAAAAATAAAAATAAAAACTAAAAGGATCAAAATCACAAAATCAAGAAAATATAAAGAAAAAAAGTAAAAAATGCAATTTAGCCTTTTAACTATTTCGTAGCCTAGTTAAACCCCTTGTCTAATGTCACGAGAAGCTTAAACTGAGACTGGTGATAAACACACCTCCATTTTTATATAAATACACCCTTTTTTTTTTTTTAAATATATGAAATCCCTAAATTACCCTTATTTGCACCTCTCTTCTTCTTTTTTTCTCCGTGCACCTCTCTTCTTCTTCCTCCTCCTCACGCACACCTCTCTTCTTCTTTCTCCTCCGCACACCTCTCTTCTTCTTTTTCCTCCGTGCACCTCTCTTCTTTTTTTACACCTCTCTTCTTCTTCCTCCTCCGCACGCACACCTCTCCTCTTCTTTCTCCTCCCACGCGCACCTCTCTTCCGGGGAGACTGATCCCATGGATTCCCCATCGTCCAGCATAGGGGTGGGCAAAACGAACTGAACTGAACTTATAAAAACTATACTGAACTTAAAAGTAGTTCATATGAACTGAACTAAACTAAATATTAGTTCAGACGAACTGAACTGAATTATTCTTTTGTGTCATTGAACTGAACTGAACTATACTATAAAAACTTGAACTGAACTGCAATTTAAACTGTACTAAACTGTTATGATATTTTGAATTGAACAATTTTGACTCATTGATCTATCAAAATAGGACACATTTGTCAACTTTACTTTATTTTCCATTTTATTTAAATTTTTCAAAGGAAAAAAATATAAAATTAAGTCAAACAAACTCAGTGAATTTTAAGCCTAAAAATAAGTAGTTCAACATAGCTCAATTGATCCGTTAAGTTCAACAAAATTGATATAATTTTTTTCAAATCACTTTTTTTCTAAAATTTTGGTTATTAGACTATCGAGCTAATCTGTTAAGACATAACATGTTAAACACATTTAATTTTTATTCTTTTATAAAAATAGTTCAATTTTTATAATTCAGTTCAGTTTTTATAGTTCAGTACAGTTCAACTTTACAACAGTTCAGTTCAGTTCAGTTTTTTTTTACAAACAGTTCAATTTTTTATAGTACAGTTCACCACCAGTTCAGCTCAGTTTAGTTTTTTTTGCCCACCCCTAGTCCAGCATAAACCAGTGCTCCATATTCATCAACTGGACTAACAGGATTGAGCCTCGCTATTAGAATATTCAGTCAAAGAAAATTTCTGTTTGATTGAGATTGAAGATCATTTAATTTAATGCCTACGACTAAATCACAACGAAATTTCATCCACACAAGTTATTTATTCATTACTTAATTGGTAAGTTGCTTTAGTAATATAATTGTTAACTACCGACCTCGTTTCATGCAAAACTATGAATTACGGAAATATATCCATTTTTGCTTTTAAATTACTAACTTGACCTCTGAAGTTGGCCATCACATGTGACGTTTGTAATAAGATTCGCTATCGGCCACCACCTTACATTACAAGTTACAAGAAGTAAAAGCCACGATCGTACACTAGTTGTGCTGCAATTTGGGTTCATGGAGTTAAGTAATAATATGTAGCTTTAGAAGAATCATCTCTCAGTTCTAGCATGAGATATGACTTGCTGGTGGTCATTCCAATCTCAGGCACATGTAACTGACCCTTTCTCTTGATCAAATTTGGTGGGAAATCAGACTCTACTATATTCAGTTTCTTTTACTCAGTTTGAGTTTTCTGCGGTTATGAATTCTTTTTCATCTTCCTCTGGGGTGAATTTTGAGTAGTGTAAGAAATGCACTGTCTTTTTGACATTACCTGAATCCATGGTCTTGTTTAGCCTCCTGTCAGTCTAGTTGATGAATATGGAGCACTGGTTTATGCTGGACGATAGGGAATCCATGGGATCAGTCTCCCCGGAAGAGAGGTGCGCGTGCGGAGGAGAGAGAAGAAGAGAGGTGTGCGTGCGGAGAAAGAAGAAGAGAGGTGTAAAAAAAAAGAGAGGTGCACAGAGGGAAAAAAAAAGAGAGGTGTGCGGAGGAGAAAGAAGAAGAGAGGTGTGCGTGCGGAGGAAGAAAAAGAGAGGAGGAAAAAAGAAAAAGAGAAGGCAAATAAAGATAATTTAAGAATTTCATATATTTAAAAAAAAAAGGATGTATTTATATAAAAATGGAGGTGTGTTTATCACCGGCCTCAAACTGATAGATACGCCTTAGCCCAAGCCCAAACAAGAACAAACGTTTATATTTTCATGGCAACCTTCATGCTCAATCTGATAGATACGTAGCCCGAGCCCAAACCCAAGAAAACATACGTGTATATTTTTATGACACCCTTCACTCTTTGATGTTTCTATACCTTCTTTCATGAATATTGTTTATGCAATAAATTAAAGTTAAATTATTTCTTTATTTCTTTATTTATTTTAAATTTTAATTTAATCTTATTATTTTTAAATTATTTAATTTATTTACCTGATTTTTTTAAAAAATATTCAATATTATTTTCTGTCCAAATTAACATGAACAATATTAATGATATTTAATAGAAGGATAATATTAAACATTATTTAAAAATTAGATTATCAAATTAAATAATTTAAAATATTCAATTTAATCATCTAATCTTTAAAAAAAATATTTAATATTATCTTTTTACTTAATTTTAATAACATTATTAGTGTCTTTTTGATTTGAATGATAACATTGATTTTTTTAAAAAAAAAATAAAGAATTGAATCTTTTAAAAATAATAGATTAAATTTAATCTTAAAAATAAATAAAAACTAAAAATATATTTTAGCCATAAATTAACATAACAGATATTATTTTTCATTTTTCTTTGTCTTTGTCTTTTCAATTATTTTATCTCATACTTTTTTCTGTTTTTTTAATGCAAAAATTAAGTACACATATTTCTCTCTTGTTATAGCACACAACCTTCTTCCCCATACCATTTCCCTTCGCTTTGTATTTGTTTGTAGGTTTATCTTTTCCAAAATAATAAATAAATAAAAGTATTTACTGAAATAAATTAATAAATTATTTATCACAATATCATTTTGTGGACACTTAGATACCGTACGTGTCTGAATTATACAAAATGCACTAACAACGTCATTCGTAAAAATAAATAAATAAATAAAATTGTAACAATTGGCATTATGCAAAGAGGCACCATATGAGAAGTAATAAGCCTCATTCCATTTTTTCATTCTACAACTACTGGTGTTAAGTAAGAAAGATAATACTTCCCCCTCTTAAATAGGAGCGTGGAGTACAATTTATTTAAAATTTAACATAATCTAATCTATTTAATAATAGAGTTAGATTTAAAATTTTAATAGTTTTTTTATTTATTTAAAAAAGTTATATTTCGGCTTATATAAATTTTTTTTAAGTCTTATAGGTCAACTTATTTAATTATATAATAGAATAAAAATTTTAATACACATATTACACTATAAATAATATAACTAATTCAATAAATTTATAATACAAAAATTAAATTATTAATAATTTAATATATGTATAAATGTATTAGTAACTTAACATTTTTTTAATCAATTTTATCAAGAATGAAGCAATCATCGAGTCAATCAAATTACTAGATCAGTGGTTACTAATTGAATCAATGAGTCACTAATTGAACGGCATAAATTCATATGTAATAAATATGTCATTTTTTTAATAAAAAAATACATATAACTTAAGCTTCTCAATTTCTCATGTCATAAATAAGTTATATGTTCGTTTAGTGATAATGATGATTTAAAATTATAAAAGATTTGTGTTTAATACTTATGAAGGTCAACTTCTCCATTTTTTCATCTTAATCAAACTTTGAAGCGTGTGCAATAATACCACCTTTGATCACATAAATACAGGGATGACAAAAATATTTGTATTCATGGGTATGATTTAGTGATAATGATGTTTTAAAATTATAAAGGAATTGTGTTTAATACTCATCAATGTCAACTTCTCAATTTTTTTTATCTTAATCAAACATTGAAAGACGTGCAACAATGCCACCTTTGGTCGCATAAATATAAAAATGACAAAAATATTCATACTCACGAATATGTGCATGGTATGTTGATTAAAATTTTCTTACATATATTTTTAAAACCTTACAACTTCATATTAAATTTTTATTTATTTACTATCATTGCATTCTTTTGTATGTAGTGGAAAGGTAACCGAAGAATTTGTTGATGAAAAATCTAGGAAAACATAGGTAGTTATTTTTTTTTTTTTGTTAACTTTAGTTGTATTTACAACATTAATAAAACAATGCCTTTGTTTGAATAATAGGAAGATTTTCTCAATAGATTTTCTTAAGCTATGTTTGAAGCTGCATCATTTGTTGGTATCAAAACCTATTGACCCTATTTTAGAGGATAAAATTAGGTCTAAGTGTTAGTTTGATACAATTGGTGGAATGATCACCAAGTTACGATTCTATGGACCTAAAGACCATGTTCACCATTTTAAAGATGAACAAAGCAACTACCTCACATAGAAGGAAAGCATTTTGTAAAAATTCACCTGACACAAAAGGCATTACCCATCTGAGACAATGATTTGTTGAAAATGATGTGCTAATTTGTCCGTTGCAACAATTTCAGTTAGTTACCATGCAGTTCTTACTAGCAGAAGCATGAAACACCATTGAATAAATTAGCCAGCAACAAAAAGCCAACCTAGATTAACAAAATGGGCAACAACAAAAATAGGATGACCAAGGGAAAACCAAGAAGACTCCTCTAATTATGATAATTACTAGATTGTATTAAAAAATTTATGAAAGTGTTTTGAATTTATTACTATGGTTTGGTTTGAATTATGAATTTTTTGACATACATTTATATTGAATTTTAAAATTTATGTTGGATTATGATTATTATGATAAATATTAGTATTCTTTTAAATTTATTTTGAGAAAGTTTCTTTTATATGTATATATTATTGTTTGTGACACCCTCCACCCCGCATGTATATTAACTATAAAAATGAAATAATTTAAGTCAAATAACTAAGTTCATGTATAAATATCCAATCTAAATAAAAACAAGGTTGATAGATGATACCACATGACAAACTCCCCATAACAAATTCTCCAGTAAAACTTTCAAAAATAACTAAATAACTCAACATTTTGTACTAAAAGTAAATGACGATAAAATGAATAATCCTAAAACTCTGATGTCACATATTTTATTAGAACACTTCTACACAAGGACTAATCCTCGTTACCAGCATCATCAGCATCCTAATGAGTCTCACTTGCTACAATATACATAAAGAACTATATAGAAACAAAGAGAGTGAGAAACATCTCACTCTAACTTGTGGCATGAAACAAGAGATAAATAACCAAACATGCTCAACACATTCTTTATAACAATAACATCGCTGTTAACATCAAATTAACACTATCAAATGTAATAACTCATTCACAATATATTAAATCATTCATCTCAAGATACAATATTGTCACATGCAAATATAAGATGTAATAGACATGAACTCTCAATTTGCATGCATCTGGTACCAATTATAAGATATGCACAATGCATATATAACCATTTGTTGAATTTTCGAATTGCTTGCATATGATGCATGTCACACATACTTTATTATATCATGAATTACTACACATACTCAAAGATTTGTCATACACACGATTTTCCATACATATGATTTACCATATACATGATTTGTTGTACATGAGTTGGGCATCTCATTCAATCAATGTATTAAAAACATCCATGTTTATTTCACACTCATCAAACATTAGAATCACTTAAACAATCCACTTCAAATAAAATAGAAGAACATTTGTCATATACAAAATGGTGCCTTACGAGAATCATCTTACGCCCAACCCAGCTTGTCCAAAGGGCATTCATAGTCCTCAAGGTGATTCGTGCCAGGCATGATTCGCATCACGCCCAGTGATATAGTCTTAGGAAGTTCCCATCAATCAGTTTATACATAACTCATAATCATATCAATACTATACTCATATATAACAACCAATTATTAACATTAATTTGTATAATGATTACACATGTTTGCAATTTATACACAATAATTACACAACATCATTTGATACACCTCAAAATATATTCATTATAAATCATATAATCATAATCATGTTAATACCTCAACCATAGTCACTAAGAGATCAACATCACTAAGCATTTAAATCAATAACTTAATTAATCTAACAACTTCATCGATATCACACGTTGAATCCTTAGACATTGTTATTACTAAAACACCTTAAATTGTTACAACCAACTTACATCATAGCTTATTCCACTACAAGAAAATTCGGTATTTCAGACGGCAAAAATCCGTGGGAAATGCCCAAAATCCGTGGGTAATGAGGCATTTCCGACGGATTTCCGACGAACACTAATCCGTCGGTAAATTGGTCGTCTGAAATTTACCCACGGATTTTAATCCGTGGGTAACTTTCCCACGGATTTATCCGTGGGTAATTTCCCACGGATAAATCCGTGGGAAATTACCCAAAAATTATAATTTTTTTTAATTTTAATAAATTTATTAATGTAACAACCCTCATATTTGACCTCTCGAGGGTTCTATTTCACGATATTTCATTGTTTAGTGTGTTTTATCCTTACTTGTGCAATTTCTGGGATCCTTACATGTGCAATTTCTGGGAAACTTCCCAGAAGGTCACCCATCCCTGTACTACTCCAGGTCAAGCACGCTTAACTGTGAAGTTATTATGAGTAAGCTACCGAAATGTATATGTATGTTGTCAGTATAACTTGTACAAATTAATTCATTTAAGTCATTCTCAAATATACAATCTCATATTTGTACTATAATAATAATATATAATAATTTTATATTACAAATAATAATAATTAATAATAATAATATATTTAATTATTATTTATTTATATGTACTTACTTTTATAATTAACGTCTACTTATTTTTATTTAAAATTATAATTTAAATTATTTAATTTTATAATTTATAATGATAATATAATTTAAAAAATTATAAATATTTATTTAATACATACTTATAAATTAAATTTTAATATTTTAAATAAATTATTAATTAATTTAATATATTTATTTACCTTAAATCAAACATATAAAATTCCAAAAATGTATTTATCGTTGTTTTTTTTTTCTAATTATCAACTATTAATAAAATACTAACTTAAAATCTTATCTAATTATATATAATATTCTCATATCAAATTTAAAATCAGATATTAGTTATACAAAAATATTAAGATCATATAGTAAAACCAGATATTAATTATACAAAAATATTAAGATCATATAGTAAATTGTCAATAAGATTTTAGTTAAATAATTTAAAATAATTAATGTTTCAATTATATTGTTAATTCACAAATAATTTATTCCAAAACTAATTAATTTTTTATATTAATTATTAGTAAAATTTAGTAACTTTTAATTTAACAATTAATTAGATCGATAAAATCCAACACACGCCATGAGTTACTGAGCGGAATAACTTTACCAAAGAGTTATTTTATAAGTTATCTTAAATCAAACATATAAAATTAAAAAAATGTATTTATCCTTGTTTTATTTTTTAATTATCAACTATTAATAAAATACTAACTTAAAATCTTATCTAATAATATCATAATATTTTCATATCAAATTTAAAATCAGTTCTTACATTTTCGACAAATATAAATTTGTTTGAAATATTTCATCAATAATATAGCTTTTCCTACAAAAAATTTTCTCATCGAAAATATAAATTTTTCAACATATTTAATTTTGTTTTATAAGAAATCATCTTCGATTAATATAACATTTTGTATATATGATTTAAGAGTAAAATATTTTTAATTTAACGGTTGAATTTACAAAATTCACATTTAATATAAAGTTATACGTCATCTTGTAACTGATTTTGTCTAAAAAATAATAGATAATCATACCCTTAAATGATTTTTATTTTATATATTCTAATTTTATTTGTAATAATATGATTATATATTTAAATAATTTAATTTTAATAATTTTTTAAGTATATTTTTGTCTTTTCACTTAAAATATTTGAATTTTCATATTTTAATTTGAATTATTTTTTAAGTATATTTTTGTCTTTTTGTCTTAAATTTTTGAATTTCTATATTGTAATTTAAATAATTTTTTATTTATATTATTTATTAATTCTTTTCTTTTTTAATGTTTTATAACATTATTAAAATTTTATAATTTTAATCTCTCTAATTTTATCTTACTTTTTATTTTATAAATATAATTTAGATTATTCATTTTATAATTAAATTAATTTTTTTAAATTTTTTATGAGTTTACATTCTAAGAATGTATTGAAACTCCTCAATTTTGAATTTAAAAAAAAAATAATTTTTCACAGAATTTCCCACGGATTTCCCACGGATTTATCTGTGGGTAATTTCCCACGGATTTTCCCACGGATTTGTCCGTGGGTAATTTATCCGTGGGAAATTACCCACGGATTAGTCCGTGGGAAATTACCCACGGATAAATCCGTGGGAAATTCTGTGAAAAATTATTTTTTTAAAATTCAAAATTTTATTAAATAATTATCCTATTTAAAGATATTAAATCAATCATAAATATGTAAATCAAAACAAATTCATTCATACAAAATAAAATGTCATACATAACAAATAAAGTTTAGGAGTTCAAATTTAAAAATAACATATAGTACGATCAGTAGTAGAATTATAACATAATGTCTAATAATCAGAATATCCATGTTGTTGCTATCTAATAATCAAATATTGAGGAATTTCAATACATTCTTAGAATGTAAACTCATAAAAAATTTAAAAAATTTAATTTAATTATAAAATGAATAATCCAAATTATATTTATAAAATAAAAAGTAAGATAAAATTAGAGAGATTAAAATTATAAAATTTTATTAATGTTATAAAATATTTAAAATGAAAAGAATTAATAAATAATAGAAATAAAAATTATTAAAATTAAAATATAGAAATTCAAAAATTTAAGACAAAAAGACAAAAATATACTTAAAAAATAATTCAAATTAAAATATAGAAATTCAAATATTTTAACTGAAAAGACAAAAATATACTTAAAAAATTATTAAAATTAAACTATTTAAATATATAATCATATTATTACAAATAAAATTAGACAAAATCAGTTACAAGATGACATATATTTCCCTTTATCTATTACTATAGATAATCAAACAACTATATATTTAACTATTTTTCTTCTATTCATTTTCTCTGTCTTTATCTCTACTTTCTATATATAGATTCATTGAAGTTTTAAATACTCATAATTATACTTGTTACTTTGTATTTTACTGATTTACTTAAATATAAAATTCATAAATCAATAAAATGTAAATTTAAGAAATTATTACAACTTAAAGAGATTTTTAAATCAATCAGTTATTAGGAACAAAAATAATTATTTAGTGTAATTATTTTAACTTTAATCTTTTAAGTTTTAAATAAAGAAGATTTAATCTAGAAAAAATTTCATTAACCCCTACTTGAAGTTTTTCTCAATAACGTCATACATATATCTCTTCTCAAATTTTTAAGTGAGTATTAATTTTCTTATTTATTTATTTAAGAGGCACATACAACTACTTATATAAGATAATATTGTTTATATACTATTAAGAGAAAATAATTTATTAATACAAATATCAATAATTAAATGAGATTTGATCTCTTATTTCATTATTTCAACTTTTTTGAAATTTATTTTAAATATCATGCACACTGTGATTTTAAAAAATATATTAAATTCAAGTAATAATTTTAAAAATGAATTGAAAAAAATCTTATTTTCAAAATTGAAGATCAATGAAAGTTTTCATCAAAATGACATATTGGATGTAATTTAGAAATAAATGATAGATACATATATATGATTTGCAGAACATAATTTAACTTTTTTCCCCCTTATTTAATTAATAACGTTATTTTCAAAGAGATGAGTAATTTTTAAAAATTAAAGAAAAGATGTGTTATTCTTAAATTTGAACGTCATGTGTTGGTATTTTTCAAGATAAGTAACAAAAAACACATTTACGCTAATTAGTTTATAATTTATAATAACCTAAACATATAATTATATATAGGTAATATAAGTCATACCTCACACACTTTGATTTATATTTATCTTATTTATATTTTGAAAACACCCATATAATAATGAAAACATTATATAGTGCATTGTTGTGTGTATTGATGCGATTAGGATTGGTTGCATTTGAAAAATAATTGGCTTAAATTTTATTTAATAATTTTAGACGTGGGAAACTCCGTCAGAAATTTCAGACGGATTTTAATCCGTGGGAAACTTCGTCAAAAATTTTAGACGGATTTAAATCCGTCGGAAATTCCGTCGGAAATTTCAGACGGATATAAATCCGTGGGAAATTCCGTCGGAAATTTCCCACGGATTTAAATCTGTCGGAAATTCCGTCGGAAATTTCCCACGGATTTAAATCCGTCGGAAATTCCGTCGGAAATTCCTTCATGTAAAAATCCGTGGGAAATTCCGTCGGAAATTTCCCACGGATCTAAATCCGTGGGAAATTTCCGACGGATTTTGGTCCGTGGGAAATAATCTGTGGGAAATTTGACTTTTTCTTGTAGTGTTCACAATTGATTTCTCCCATAATTTATCTTAACATTAATATAGGTACCTCAAACAATTCATAAGATCAAACATTTAAAGGGTAAAGTTGAAGTTAGACATGAAACATATAGAAGGGGGAGTTGAATATGTGTGTGCTAGTACGAAAGAATTTTATAAACATTTTTACAAGAGTAATGTTCTTCGTCCAATGTACTTTTAGACACCAGACAATTATGCAAAATTTGCTTAACACAAGGTCATTGCGTTGGAAAGACAATTAAGCAGTAGATAAAGCTTTTCAATGTAATATATTTGTTAAAAGAAATTTACGTCTTCGTCTGAAAAGTAGTTTAACAGAAGAATTGACAGTAGACAAAGTTTTCAACATGATTTGTCAATTAAGAAGAATTTGCGTCTAAAATATAGATAAAACAGTGCAATCACTTTTATACTGGTTTGCTCAACTAAGCTACATCTAGTCTCCTTCAACTGAAGGGTTCCACTAGATATCAAAATGAAGAACATTTGAGTATTATCGTCCACTCCTGGACCAGAGTATTCTTGATCACTCCTAGCTCGCCAGCTTCACTCACTAGCGCTAGTATTCTTAAACCACTTCTGGTTCTCCAAGTATTCTTGACCACTCCTAGCCCGCCAGCTTCACTCACCAGCACTAGTATTCTT
Source organism: Cajanus cajan (assembly GCF_000230855.2). NCBI lineage: Eukaryota > Viridiplantae > Streptophyta > Magnoliopsida > Fabales > Fabaceae > Cajanus > Cajanus cajan. Next base: position 16,310,160 of record NC_138525.1, read on the forward strand.
AAACCACTTCTGGTTCTCCAAGTATTATTGATCACTCCTGGCTCGCCAGCTTCACTCACCAGCGCTAGTATTCTTAAACCACTTCTGGTTCCCCAAATATTCTTGACCACTCCTAGCTCGCCAGCTTCACTCACTAGCGCTAGTATTCTTTGTTCAGCCACTTCTGGCTCTCAGTGAGTATTCTTTGACAAGCCCCTCCGGGCTTTACAAGTATTCTTTCCCTAGCCTCTTCAGGCTTTACATATGATAGCTAGACAGGTTTGGTTTGAGTGTATGGTTTACTCTCATAGAGAGGATACATAAATTGGCACACTCACTATGATTTGATCCTAAGATGTACATATTTGAAAACTCTGTAGTTTACAGAGACGAATACATTAATGTACATTTGACTCTATACACTCTATCTCTGGTTTTTGTTGCATCATGGGTTGAATAACACTCTTTTTCTCGTTTAAACCATTTCGGGCCAAACAGCCAACCTCTTAAGGTTTGATGTTGAGACCTATATATAGTCTTATGAAATCTGCCCGTTGCAAGTGTCCGTTGAAGCAGATATAGTCGTTCACGACCAGTTTGATATTTTCATTTAATGCTCAAATTCTTGCATTAAATGTTGCCTCTTGTGATAGACCTTGCATGAAATATTCTTTGTCTTGGTAGCAGCAGTGTCTAATTTTAGCAGAGACCTAGGAACCTTTTTGTCCTTTTCTGGTCTCATAGTTGTGGAATTTTGTCCTTGTCTAAAAAAGTAATGTACTTTTTTTGACACATGCATGTTTTTAGTTATGCACTTGATTTTCTCCTTTCTTGTTTTCTTCTCACAATTTCAATGACTTCATGTGTTCTCCTGTGAGTGTGAACGACATTCAAATTGTCCTATGAAACTTGATTTCTCAGGTGGTTGCGTGACAATTTTCGTTTGCATCTGCTAGTAGTCTATGTGTAGCTCAAGCCTTGTCCTTCATCTGAGCATTTGTCATTAACGTATTGACTTTTTCTTTTGTCTGGTCAAGTTGTATATGGTCAGATTTTCAAATGATCTTTGACCATCCTTCGTTTGAGTCTTTATGTTTCGCTTTAGATTGTGCTTGACGCGCTTTCGTCTTGTTCTTGATTTGGCTTGTTGGATGCTTGTGTTGGCCTTTCGTCTGTCGACTTGTATCATTTGATGCATATGCTTGTTCTTTATTTTTCCTGTACTTATGTTCTTTTGAAACACTAAGACACTTTTTAGAGATAACCACATGCATTATATTTGTCACACTCAAAACCTTTCTGAAAATTGCTTTGTCTGACTTAATAAAAGTCATTCATTATTACCATTCACAAATTACATTTTCACAACTTAATTTTCTAAGACTTCGTGTAGTCCAAACTCTATATCTAGAACTATACATATTTTATCAAGTTAATTTTAATTTTCTTAGAAAGTTAAGATAATTATCTACAACTTCTATGTTTACCTCAAGATGTAATTATTCAATCTACTATTTTTAAAAAAATACAAAATTGTAACATTTTAGCCTAAATCTGACAATTTGAACTTTACTCACTAATTTGATCATAACTTAAGTTTTAGACCTCATTTTTAGGTGATTCTAACGACATGTTAAAGCTAACATCTAGGGCTACAATTCTTATAAAGATCACAAAATCTGACTCTAACAATATAACCCGGTGCGAAACTTCATAGAACAACATCAAATGACGCCTAGCGTGGCCCATTTGATGCCCAACGCAATACCAGTTCAAGGGGAACCTAGTGACTATGTGAAAGTTGCACAAAACAAATCCAAAACTCTAAACCAATTGATAATAATGACAATTAAAGCTTAATACTACTTTATTATGCCATATATTGCTCAAATCCAACCTCAATTTCACATATTTGCATACTCGTAACATCTCTTTATACAATCACCCAAATGCGTTCCTTTAGGTTTCCCACATGAACCCATGAACAATCTAAGATTCAAAAGATTAATTTGATAAATGAAATTAACCATACACATAAATTCGATATATTCAATAGAGCATTGAAAAATCAGAAGGAAGACATAACACAACACAAGTTAGAATTTGAGATTTCCTCCTTCATACAACGCAATCAACAACAAAGAGATTGAAGGTCAGTCTTACTTGACAACAATTATCCCACATCCAAAGTGAGATTAATTGCTCCCTCTTACCTTGATGAACGTTAGAAGATGGACGTGAATCTTCAAGCTGTTCTTCTATGAGTTTTGATTCTCCTTTTTATTCTTTAGAGTGTATGCGTAATATGAAAATGAAAAGCGTCAAATAAAAGAACTACCGTAATGCCCTTTTTAAAATCTTAACTCATACTTAATCCTTTAATAAAAAATACTTTAATAATAGTTCTTTTCTTTTTCCTATCAAATATTAAAACTTACAAATAAATAATATATAAAATAAATATGTTTCTTCCAATCCAAATAATTATAACAAAATACAATAATTAATAATTAATAAATATATAATATAAAAAATAAATATATTTCTCCTAACACAATTATAATTAAAATAAAACATATAAACAATTATAATAAAACTCCTATTTTTCTCTAAATACTTATTATAACAAAATATCATAAAATATATATTTCTTTAATAAATATTATACAAAACAATTTTCACAAATATTTATTATTTAATTAAAAAGCTCATAATTATTAAAAACCTCTAAAATATTTTATAGAACCCCTTTAATCAATTAAAACAACTATAAGAAAATAACCCCAACAAATATAAAAATAAATAATAATTTAATGATTATATTAATAGAAAATTGGGGTGTTACATTGTTAATCAGGTTGAAATAATGTACAATAATTAGCTTAATAAATTCATGAAAAACCAAAAATTAAAAAGAAAATTTTGACGAATAAATCAGAAATAAAGATTGACATAAATTTTGTCAATAATTTCCTTACTACTTACTGACAAATTTATCTATTGGTAATCTATTTTGTCATTACCGATGATGAACATCTTACTGACAAATGTATATTTGTTGAAAATATAGCATGCTTTATTGGTAGAATATCTATTGATAATAAATGCCCATTTCTTCTTAATATAATTTCTATCGATAATTTTTTACAGATATATCTATCGAAATTATCAATGGATGAAATTATCGATGAAATATCCGTCAGTCATTTGACAGAAAAATCCGTCAAAATTTTCCATAAAACATATCTATAAAAAATTATTGATGAACTTTTCCCATAGAAACAATTGTTGAAATTTTTTTACGGATTAAAATATTTTTTATGGATATTCCTCGTTACTAATAGATTTTGACCGTCAATAATTTGCGTCTTTCTTATAGTATATGTATAAAGCTATTCACTAGTTTAAAGTTGATTTGATGATGTCATCATTGGCTTGATGCATATTTGATCTAATTTCTAACTCAATCTACTTATAGTTTTGATTCCTAATTGGATTGATCCAACTGACATCTTGTCCGAGCCGGTATAATAACATAACTTTTAACATATTGTATGTTACTTTAGTTCTTTTAAAAATTATTTTAGAACTAAGTTTTAGTACTAAATCAAATTTTTTACTATATATATTAAAAAATTGCATTGACCTATTTAATATTAAGTTTGTTATCTTATTTAACCATATTAATATAAACTAGATGTGTTCCTGTGTTAGGATACACACTTCACTTATCCTTGTTGTAGCGAGTCTGATCCTGGGTCTCGGTCTTCTCGTTCCTATCCGGGTTGTCCGATGTGAGGGGGGTGTGCCTGCAAAGACACTCCAACGCTCAAGTAAGTGCTCGGCGTAATAAATGTGGTAGTTGAAAGTTAGTTACGTACCTCGCTAGGGTCCTATTTATAGTGATTCTTATTGGGCCGTGATTAACGACTGGGCCCCAGGAAATTAGGGGGCTAATCCGGTGCATTACATAAATTAACCTCTCTATAATTATCCTGGCATAAATCCGTGACTTGGCCGAGCACACCGACACGTTTCGTTCAGATTGTGAGTGGTCGGTGGGCTCGGGTATTCGACCTGGTCGTCCACGAACTCGGGTATTCGGCCTAGTCGGCCAAGAACTCGAGTATTCGGCCTAGTCGGCCATGAACTCGGGTATTCGGCCTAGTCGGCCACGAACTCGGGTATTCGGCCTAGTCAGCCACCATACGGTATACAACCCCCGCAGCGTCAAGGATGGGAAAGACGAAGACGTTTTAATTGTATAGGGTTGTGGTTCTCGGCGTGGAGTGGCAGATGTTGCTTCCGACCGCTAGTAGTAGTGTGCATGTTCCTAGTGTAGTCGTTTTTGCTAACCTCGGTGGTCGTGGCCGGTTCGAATTTCCTTGTGCCAAACGTCCTCCCTAATTGCTAAGCATGTTATGATGAGGTCGGTTGTCTCCGAGGAGAGGTTGCAGGGGCGGCTTAAGGAGGCTGAGGTGACGTTGAAGGAGGCATTGACCGCCAATGCAAAGGTCACCGAGTCGGCCGAAGAACTGAAGAGGGCAGCCGACGCCCATAGGAGAGAGGCCGACGACTTGAAGTTGACGGTCCAGAAAATGAAAGCCGAGGCCACCGCTGCAGCTGCCGAGATTGCTCGGCTAAATGAGGCTGCTACCAAGTTCGAAGCCGAGGCCACCGAGAAAATTCTCGACCAGCACGATGCCGGCTTCCAACATGCTATGCGACAGGCCTTCTACTTTTGTGAGGTCCCGGCTGACTTCAATTTTGATGTTAGTCGGGATTTCTACGGTGGAAAGTTCATAAGTTACGCCGAGTTCCCTCAAGGTGCCCAGCCTGACGAAGAGGCCCCACCGGCAAGGGAGGAGGAACCGATCATTGATGTGGCCGGCGATGGGAATCTGGAGGACTCGGCTGCGGTGTAAGAGGTTGACTCTCGTGGTAGTAGGTTAGGGTTAGGATTTTTCGCTTGCTTGTAATCAGGCCATTAGTGCCTTTTGTGATCGGCCATTGGCGTCGTGGACAAAGATGATTTTTTGTGTAAGTAGTCGTACTGATTGGCCATACTTTAATGGAATATTTTACTTTCCAATTTTTTGTCATATTCATTAACGCCTAGTAATATAAACACAACCGAATGGTATGCTCGGCCGAAGGGGGGTTAAATTCATGTTTGTCGCGGATTAATGCTTGGTGTGAGTTCGGCTCAGGAGTGCTCCGCCTAGGCATGCTCGGCCTCGAAATGCTAGAGTACGTGCGAGTGCTCGGCTTGAGAGTGTTCGGCCGAAGTGTGCTCGGCCTCGGAGTCGGATCATGCGATTTGATACGCGGAAGTGTATTTGATCCGTGATAGTGCTCGTCTTGAGAGTGTTCGGCCGAAGCGTGCTCGGCCTCGGAGTCAGATCATGCGATTTGATACGCGATGTATTTGATCCGCGAGAGTGCTCGGCTTGAGCGTGTTCGGCCGAAGCGTGCTCGGCCTCGGAGTCAGATCATGCGATTTGATACGCGATGTATTTGATTCGCGAGAGTGCTCGGCTTGAGAGTGTTCGGCCGAAGCGTGCTCGGCCTCAGAGTCGGATCATGCGATTTGATACGCGGTGTATTTAATCCGCGAGAGTGCTCGGCTTGAGCCTGTTCGGCCTAAGCGTGGTCGGCCCCGGAATGTTGGGTCACGCGATTTGATGCGCGAAGTGTGTTGGAGCACGTGAGAGTGCTCGGCTTAAAAGTGTTCGGCCGAAGCGTGCTCAGCCTCGGAGTCGGATCATGCGATTTGATACGCGAAGTGTATTTGATCCGCGAGAGTGCTCGTCTTGAGAGTTTTCGGCCGAAGCGTGCTCGGCCTCGGAGTCGGATCATGCGATTTGATACGCGAAGTGTATTTGATCCGCAACAGTGCTCGTGAGTGTTCGGCCGAAGCGTGCTCGGCCTCGGAGTCGGATCATGCGATTTGATACGCGAAGTGTATTTGATCCGCGAGAGTGCTCAACTTGAGAGTGTTCGGCCGAAGCGTGCTCAGCCTCGGAGTCGAATCACGCGATTTGATACGCGGTGTATTTAATCCGCGAGAGTGCTCGGCTTGAGCATGTTTGACCTAAGTGTGGTCGGCCCCGGAATGTTGGGTCACGCGATTTGATGCGCGAAGTGTGTTGGAGCACGCGAGAGTGCTCGGGTTGAGAGTGTTCGGCCGAAGCGTGCTCGGCCTCGGAGTTGGGTCACGATTTGATGCGCGAAGTGTGTTGGAGCACGCGAGAGTGCTCGTCTTGAGAGTGTTCGGCCGAAGCGTGCTCACCCTCGGAGTCAGATCATGCGATTTGATACGCGAAGTGTATTTGATCCCCGAGAGTGCTCGGCTCGAGCGTGTTCGATCGAAGCGTGCTCGGCCTCAGAGTCGAATCATGCGATTTGATACGTGAAGTGTATTTGATCCGCGAGAGTGCTAGGCTCGAGAGTGTTCGGCTGAAGCGTGGTCGACCCCAGAATGTTGGGTCACGTGATTTGATGCGCGGTGTGTTGGAGCACGCGAGAGTGCTCAGCTTGAGAGTTTTCGGCCAAAGCGTGCTCGGCCTCGGAGTCGGATCATGCGATTTGATACGCGAAGTGTATTTGATCCGCGAGAGTGCTCGGCTTGAGAGTGTTCGGCCGAAGCGTGCTTGGCCTCGAAGTCGGATCACGCGATTTGATACGCGATGTATTTAATTCGCGAGACTGCTCGGCTTGAGCGTGTTCGGCCTAAGCGTGGTCGGCCCTGGAATGTTTGGTCACGCGATTTGATACGCGATGTATTTGATCTGCGAGAGTGCTCGGCTTGAGCGTGTTCGGCCAAAGCGTGCTCGGCCTCGGAGTCGGATCATGCGATTTGATATGCGATGTATTTGATCCGCGAGAGTGCTCGGCTTGAGCGTGTTCGGCCGAAGCGTGCTCGGCCTCGGAGTCGGATCATGCGATTTGATGCGCGAAGTGTGTTGGAGCACGCGAGAGTGCTCGTCTTGAGAGTGTTCGGCCTAGGTACATCCTTAGTCGAGGAGGGTACTCAGGAAGGAAATCTGTCTGGCGCGAGTGCGGTTTGAGTGGTCGGCCGAGGGTTCTCAGCGTAAGCGCGTGTCGTAGTGCTCGTCCTTGGTACATCCTTAGCCGAGGAGGGTACTCGGGAGGGAAACCTGTCGGGCTCGAATGTACGTTTTGAGTGATCGGCCGAGGATTGCTCGACGTCGGCGCATGTTCGTGCGTAGTGCTCGGCCTAGGTACATCCTTAGCCGAGGAGGGTACTCGGGAGGGAAACCTGTCGGGCTCGAGCGCACTTTTTGAGTGATCGGCCGAGTATTGCTCGGCATCGGCATATGTGTGTAATGCTCGGCCTAGGTACATCCTTAGCCGAGGAGGGTACTCGGGAGGGAAACCTGTCGGGCTCGAGCGCACTTTTTGAGTGATCGACCGAGGATTGCTTGGCATCGGCGTGTGCGTTATTCGAGGTTGGACCTGCATGAGCGCGACCTAAACGTATATATATATATATATATATATATATATATATATATATATTAAAATAAGGAACGGCATGACAAATATTTAAAAATGTCTTGTATACATTGTGTAATGTGGTCCTCTCGGGGGACGAGCATTTGAGGGCTCGGCATTCGCCTTTCTCATCGGGTCTCGGCCCGGTTCTTTTCGTCCATATCCCTCATCGGCTCTGACCTGATTTCTAGTCTCCGCCAATTCTTCCATTTGCATGTACTTCTCGGCTCGGCGTCGGAGATCGTTCATATCACCGGGCAGTTTCTTACACAAGCTATTCACAAATGGCCCCGGCCTGAGGGCAGTGCTCAGCCGATCCATTACCACGGCTGGGTTAAGGTCGCCGATCTCCATGGCGATCTTGTTGAATTGGTCCATGAAGCTTCTCAAACTTTTCTTCTTCTCTTGACGAACCCCCGCCAATGTTAGTGAGGTCATCCTGTACGGTTTGCTCGTTGCGAATGAAGAGCGAATTGGGACGACAGCTCGCTAAACGAGTCAATGGAAGCGCTCGGCAATCGCGTGAACCAGCTCAGAGCCCTCCCTTTCAACGATGTGGGGAATATCCGGCACAAGGCCGAGTCATCTTGAGTAGAGAGGGTCGCTTGTGTCAGGAAAACGTTCAAGTGCTCCTTGGGGTCGGTGGACCCGTCATAGTTCTCGATCGGCATGCTCTTCCAATGGTCCAACAGGGTTGCCTCCATTATCCTTCGGGAGAAGGGGTGTTTAACCAGTGGGTGGTGGTGTTGATCTTGCCACCAATCAAAGAAGTAACCGGTGTTCGGGTTACATGGTCGGTGGGGGCATGATAGGCCGACTCCTCTAGGAGTGTGGGAGTTGACGGCACGTAGGTTTGGTTCAGACTTTGGAGCTCGGCGTTTTGTCGACGTAGTTCGGCCAACTCCCTAGCATCGGCTTCTCTCTGTCTTCGGAAGGCTGCCATTTCCTCGCGCAATGCGCGCAAGTCATCGTGGAGGTCGGGCTGGGCTCTGTCGGTGTTCGGCCGACCTCTTGTATCACAGGCTCCGGTTGTGTCTGAGGCATTCCGTATGGGTATCGTCTTGGCCGGTCATGACGGGATTGTTCTCGGGGTTAGGGATCGGTTGAGTCGATGTCGATGGTCCTTTGCGTGTTACTACCATATCTCGGTCTCAGTTGTAGAGTTAAAAGGGGCTAAAAACGTCTTTTCGGCCCCACGGTGGGCGCCAAATGTTCCTGTGTTAGGATACACTCTTCACTTATCCTTGTTGTAGCGAGTCTGATCCTGGGTCTCGGTCTTCTCGTTCCTATCCGGGTTGTCCGATGTGAGGGGGGTGTGCCTGCAAAGACACTCCAACGCTCAAGTAAGTGTTCGGCGTAATAAATGTGGTAGTTGAAAGTTAGTTACATACCTCGCTAGGGTCCTATTTATAGTGATTCTTATTGGGCCGCGATTAAGGACTAGGCCCCGGGAAATTAGGGGGCTAATCCGGTGCATTACATAAATTAACCTCTCCATAATTATCCTGGCGTAAATTCGTGACTTGGCCGAGCACACCGACATGTTCCATTCAGATTGTGAGTGGTCGGTGGGCTCGGGTATTCGACCTATTCGTCCACAAACTCGGGTATTCGGCCTAGTCAGCCAAGAACTCGGGTATTCGGCCTAGTTGGTCATGAACTCGGGTATTCGGCCTAGTCGGCCATGAACTCGGGTATTCGGCCTAGTCAGCCACCATACGGTATAAGATGTTTTTAAACAAGGCCTGTATTAGACTTTTAAAAAGTTAAGCCAAATCTAAAAATAAAAAAAACATGTGATGAATAATAGTTTAGACTTAAACCTTAATTTTATATAAACTTAAGATATTCAACAAGCTTAACACGGTAAAGACCAACACATGTACATTAATGGTGATGATAATGTCATGTTAGAGTGGTAACTACTTGATTTGTGACACCAACACTGACTACTTGGATGTATTAATTTGTTTCTTCCAAACTCCAACCTTTTTTTGAAATTGTGATAATGGGTAATTAACTCTAGTGGTCCCTATAGTTGAAACAATTTGATTATTCAAAACAAGTTTCTTTTCCATTTGATTGGAATCACCTCGTGAATATTTTTGGTGTTTCTAGATTTTATTACTTTTATGTTTGGCCAATAATAAAATTGGAAATACTTGCATCATTAATTATATACATTTCACATGTTTCTCTTTAATTATCATGTTAATGAAAACTTTATACGTACCCTTTTCTTGAACCATACACCTATCATTGCATTTTGGCACTATATTATTGCGATTTTCGTCTTTTAATGATCAATCAATCCCCACACGGATCCTTGATGTTATGACTTATGTGGCTACCATGAAAAAAAAAAAAAAAACTAGCTAGGATTTATTTATTTGATTCTCAATCCCACAATTAAATGCAACATTTTCACTATTAATTGTTATTGTAGATTACAACTTTCCCTACTTTCTTTTCAGATAAGTTCCTAATGATATGGTCATAAAGAACACATATAAATTAAATGAAATTCTTTATACTTGATGTAAAACCAATGATTGCAAAACCAAAAGCATGCGACCGAGGTTGAAATGAATATGCATGCTTACTTGGACATACCTCCTTCTAAATACATTAACAGTCACTATGTTCATACACACCAACAATAATGCTAAAATGACACTTTCATCATGGTGTTCCTTGCTTTAAAAAGGAAAGCTTATCCAGACTAATGTATTAATAATTTTCATTCCAAATAATACGAAGTCCGATGTTCATGGTCTTAGAGTGAGAAAGAGATCAAAGATCATCCACGGGTATGGCCAATAATCCTCTCTTTATTGACTATAGGATCTGTACCGGAGAGACCGTATCGGTCACGTGGGCCAACACGTGCCATTTCGTCAGACACCCATGCATAGCCACGAACAAGCATCACCATCAACGTCGGCTCGGCATGAGGCCGAGAACCGACATCAGTCTGGTTAATGCAAATATGGACCATCATCATTCATCGAGTCGGCTCGGTCAGGTACCGTTCCGACATAGAACATACCGGAAGTATACAGGCTGCCGTATACGGACTAGACGGTTCGGTCATTTGCCGTTCCGACTAGTATTGATTAGCCGGCTCGGCCTCTTGCCGAAGGGTTAAGCAAGTCATAACAAGTAATCACAATCAAGAAAGGTAAGTACATGATTAAAGCCTAAACGACCAATTAGTACCGTATTACCTAATTTGGTAAATATCTGAGAGGGCCCATCACGCTCAGGCCCATGTCAGATGCTATAAATAGGTCACACGTAACAAGGTATGTCACTGTTCATTCATTACCCTAGAAAATCGTGCCCACACTGACTTAAGCTTCGGAGTATCTTTTGCAGGTACCTCCCCCTCCGAAGAATCCACCTAGAGCTCTCGTTCGGTCCTCATATTCCCCTGAAGATTACGAGTGTACCCTCAGGCAGGTACATTTTGGCGCCCACCGTGGGGCCGAACCGATAGCTCTCGAGAAAGACGTATCCAGCACTGTTTCGACGTCATGGTGAAGACAAGGAAGACTAACGCTGAACACCAGTCCGAGGAGGAGCATCAGTCCGGGGCCGAAACGGTAGAGGAGACAAACTTGACCGATGTGGTACGGCAAATGAAAGAGGAAATGATTGCCATGAAACAGCAGCGAGAGAGAGATGCCGCCGAAATGGCTGCGTTGAGAGAAGAAAATGCTGCCCTGGAAAACCAATACCGAGATCCCACCTGGAAACCATCCGAGACGACCCATACTCAGGGGTCGTTTCATTCACACGGACACCACACCCCTGCCAACCACACCTCTATTGCCACCCCAGCCGCTCATGCTTCAGCTAGTAAGCCGATACTGCCGATGCCGGCTGGAGCACATCGGCATCCCTTTACATCAAATATCATGCACACCGCGCTTCTTGATCATTGGAAGTCGTTGCCTCTCGACAAGTACGATGGGACCACTGATCCCGATGAACACGTAGATGTGTTCTTGACTCAAGTCACTTTAAGCACAACCGATGATGCCGCCTTATGTCAAATTTTCCCAACATCGCTAAAAGGACGAGCTCTGAGTTGGTTCACTCGGCTTCCGGCCAACTCAATTGATTCGTTTAGTACATTGGCCTCCCAATTCACAATTCAGTTTGCTACCAGTAGGCCTCACCAACTGACCTCGTTGGCTCTGGTAAGCATTCGTCAGGAGAAAAAGGAATCCCTTCGGACATTCATGAGCCGATTCAACAAGGCGGCATTGGAAATCCGAGACCTAAACCCGGCCGTCGCCCTGCATCATCTGACTACCGCCTTGAAGCCAGGTCCCTTCGCCAACAGTATTTGCAAGAAGCCACCATCCGACATGGATGACCTTCGGCGACGAGCCGATAAGTATATGCAAATGGAGGAGCTAGCTGAGTTCCGCAACCAAGCTAGAGCAGAAGTCGCGGCAAAGCCTGAAAGGCCAGTCGAGAATAATTTCCGAGGTCGCCCGAAAGAATTGGTACCTCGGGAGAGACCCCCTCGTGGCCCAAGGTATTCCCAGTACACACCACTTAACACTAACAGAGCAGCCATACTCGAGCAAGCGCTGGCCTCGGACGTGTTGGCCGTTCCAAAACGAGCTTCTACCCCCCCAGGGCCGACACAACAAAATCTTGCCGCTACCACCGCAATCGGGGGCATTCGACAGAAGAATGCGCGGCTTTAAAAGACAAGATCGAAGACCTAATCAAACAAGGCCAGCTACAGGGTTTCATCGACCGACCGCACACAACTCGGCACGCCGACCGGTCAAGACGGCACGACCCTGACCAAAGGAGAATGGAACCACGTCAGTATAGAGAACGGAGCCGGTCCAGAGAAAGACGAGATGTCGAACCCTCGTCACAGCCTCGGCGAGTCATCAATACCATAGCAGGTGGATTTGCTGGTGGTGGCTCATCTTCCTCATCGCAACGGAGGCATCTACGGGCCGTTCGGCATGTTCACGCCGTTGAAACAGTCCGTCGGCAATTACCTACTATCACCTTTACCGAAGCCGATTTCAAAGGCATTGATCCGGAGCAAGATGACCCAATGGTAATCAGTGTAGAAATCCATAACTGCATTGTGCGTAAAACGTTGGTAGATCAGGGAAGCTCGGCAGATATCTTGTACTGGAACACGTTCAAACAGTTGGGTATTCCAGAATCCGAATTGGTCCCCTACAACGAGCCACTGGTGGGGTTCTCTGGTGAGCGAGTGAAGACAAAGGGGTATATCAAGCTGTCTACACGGTTCGGATTTGATGAAGCTGATCACCGCGATATCCCAGTCAAGTACGTAGTGGTGCACGCCAACACATCTTATAATATTCTGCTAGGACGACCGTCCTTGAATCGGCTCGGAGCCATTGTCTCCACTCCTCATCTGGCCATGAAGTTCCCGGCTGAGTCCGGACGAATCGTCACCATACACGCTGACCAGAAAACGGCGCGCGAATGTTATTTTAGTAGCTTAAGGTTGCCGAGAATGGAGGAGCCAACCGAACCGAGAAGGGTGCACTCGGTTTCGCAGCAGTCGGCCATCGACCTCGATCCACGAATCGATCAGGAGGAGAGGGTAGAGCCCATTGAAGACAAACAACCCTTCCAAGTAGGAACGACAAAACCCCAAGTTACTTACTTGGGAACCTATTTAACCGAAGGGGAGCGCCTAGCCATTCAGCGTGTGGTCCTCGAGAATAGAGACTTGTTCGCCTGGCACCCATCTGATATGCCTGGCATTGACCCCAATTTCCTGTGCCACAAGCTCTCCGTTAGCAAAGAGGCTAGGCCGATTGCTCAACGGCGCCGGAAAACGGGGGAAGAAAGAAAAACCGCCATCGAAGCAGAGGTGACCAAGTTGCTAGACGCTCAGTTTATCCGAGAGGTGCACTACACGACTTGGCTGGCTAACGTGGTCATGGTTAGAAAGTCAAATGGGAAATGGCGTATGTGCACCGATTATACCAATTTAAATAAAGCTTGCCCAAAAGACGCCTACCCACTCCCGAACATCGATCGGCTCGTCGATGGGGCATCCGGCCACAAATTCTTGTCTTTTCTGGATGCTTACTCGGGATACAACCAGATCCGGATGCACCCCCAAGACGAAGAAAAAACGGCATTCATCACCGAAACAGCCAATTACTGTTACCGGGTGATGCCGTTCGGATTAAAAAATGCCGGGGCCACATATCAACGTTTGATGAATAAAATCTTCCACAACCAGATCGGCCGAAGCATGGAAGTATATGTTGATGATATGGTGGTAAAATCAAGTGATGTATCGGCACATACGCATAACTTGGCCGAAGTGTTCCAGGCGCTTCGGCAACATCAGATGAGACTCAACCCCGAGAAATGTGTGTTTGGAGTTTCGGGCGGCAAGTTCTTGGGATTCATGCTATCCAACCGAGGTATTGAGGCGAATCCGGATAAATGCCAAGCTATCTTGGACATGAAAAGCCCGACAACGTTGAAAGAGGTTCAAAAGTTAGCCGGACGGCTCACTTCGTTGTCTCGCTTCCTTCCCTGTTTAGCCGAGATTGCCGGGCCGATCCTACTCTTGCTGAAGAAAACGCAACGATTCAAATGGGCCCAAGAGTGTGAAGAAGCTTTTCAGCAGTTTAAAAACCGGCTCGGCATGCCCCCAGTATTATGTAAACCGGTCGTCGATGCAGATATGATTATCTATTTGTCGGTTTCGGACAGTTCCATCAGTGCCGTTATGATGCAAGAAAACCAAGGTCCACAGCTCATCTATTTTATTAGTCGGACGTTGCAGGACGCCGAGCGACGTTATCAATTGCTCGAGAAGGTTGCCCTAGGACTCGTCTACGCCGCCCGACGGTTGAGACAGTACTTCCAAAGCCATAAGGTTGTCGTCCGAACCGACTGTCCGATCGCAAAGGTCCTTCGGAAGCCAGAAATTGCCGGCCGAATGATGGCGTGGTCGGTTGAGTTATCTGAATTTGACATATCCTTCGAGCCAAGGGGCCCTATTAAATCACAACATTTGGTAGATTTCGTCAACGAGCTCACTCCTCCAGGATCCTTCGAAGACCAACCTTGGATCCTTCATGTGGATGGATCATCTAACGCCCAAGGTAGTGGTGCAGGCATAATCCTCGCTAATCCTTCAGGCATCACAATTGAGCAATCCCTTCGGTTCGGCTTCCGCGCGTCCAATAACCAGGCCGAGTATGAAGCTTTAATAGCCGGACTTAGATTAGCCACAGAGATGAATGTTAAGAAGGTCATATGCTGGACCGACTCGAAAATAGTTGCCGAACAAGTCAACGACAACTTTCAAGTCAAAGATGCTAATTTGTTGCAGTATTATCACCTCTTCCGAAAACTCAAAGATGATTTCACCGAGGTTCAAATTCGGCATATCCCAAGAAGTAACAACGAACGAGCCGATCAGTTAGCTCGGCTCGCCAGCACCAGAAAGCCAGGACAGCTAAGAACAACAATTCACCTCGAAGTCCCCTCTCCAAGTGTGGCCGTCGATTGCATGGCTGCCGAGGTCGAAGTTCCAAGCTGGCTGACTCCTATTCGGAACTTCATCCTCCAGGGAGAATTGCCAACTGATTCGGTGGAAGCCAGAAAATTGCGAACCCAAGCAGCTCGGTACTCCATCATAGCCGACGAACTCTACAGGCGCGGATTCTCCACCCCGTTGCTTAAGTGTATTGACAATCTCCAGGCCGACTATGTGATGAGGGAAATTCACGAAGGCATCTGCGGATCCCATTCCGGAGGCCGAACTCTTGCGGCAAAGGTATCACGAGCCGGATATTATTGGCCAACTCTAAAAGGAGATTGTGCTGAGTTTGTTAAGAGGTGCATACAGTGTCAACGGCATGGGAATCTAATCCACGCCTCGGCCGCCGAACTACACAGTATCAGCTCTCCATGGCCGTTTGCGTTATGGGGAATTGACGTACTTGGCCCATTCCCCATGGCGAGAGGACAAGTTAAGTTCCTTCTCGTGGCAGTAGATTACTTCACAAAATGGATTGAGGCCGAACCACTTGCTTGCATCTCTGCTGCTAACGTCCAAAAGTTTGTATGGAAGAACATCATCACCCGTTTCGGCATCCCATACGCCATCATTTCAGATAACGGTCTCCAATTCACGGACAAAAGGTTCAACTCATTCCTCGAAAACCTTGGCATTCGGCACAGGTTCACATCGGTTGAGCACCCTCAGTCGAATGGCCAGGCCGAAGCGGCCAACAAGGTTATCCTTACCGAACTGAAAAGAAGACTCGGCTCGGCAAAAGGAGTATGGGCTGATGAATTACCAGAAGTCCTCTGGGCATACCGATGCACACCACAATCCACCACTAAAGAAACCCCCTTTCGCCTAACATATGGTGCCGACGCAATGATACCGGTTGAAGTAGGGGAGCCATCATTCAGACGACAACATTTTCAAGAGGACTCCAATGACACATCTCTTCGGGCCGAACTAGATGTTCTTGAGGAAGTACGGGACAATTCGCAGGTAGTGGCCGAAGCATGCAAGCAACGCATGAGTCGGCGCTTCAATTCTAACCTCAAACCAAGAACATTTCACGACGGAGATCTTGTATGGAGGGCAACCGGCTCGGCAAGGCGCAACCCGTCTGAGGGCAAACTGGCAGCCAATTGGGACGGCCCGTTTCGAGTGCGCCACGCTCTTCATAACGGGGCATACAAGTTGGAGGAGTTATCCGGCAAAGTCCTCCCACGCACATGGAACTCTACGCACTTGAAGACTTACTATAGCTAGTTGTCTATTTCACAAACTTGTAAGCGTTGTAAGGGTGCACTCTTTTCCTTGAACCGGTCTTTTTCCCTCTTAAAAAATAGTGAAAAGAGGTTTTGGCCGGCAAGGTTTTTAACGAGGCATCCATTTATCAATAACAACACGATTCAATCACTCATGCTTTAATTAAATTATTCAAGTCTTCCCTCCCGAGATGTCTCTCGGCCAAGGATGTGGCTTTAATTAAATTATTCAAGTCTTCCCTCCCGAGATGTCTCTCGGCCAAGGATGTGGCTTTAATTAAATTATTCAAGTCTTCCCTCCCGAGATGTCTCTCGGCCAAGGATGTGGCTTTAATTAAATTATTCAAGTCTTCCCTCCCGAGATGTCTCTCGGCCAAGGATGTGGCTTTAATTAAATTATTCAAGTCTTCCCTCCCGAGATGTCTCTCGGCCAAGGATGTGGCTTTAATTAAATTATTCAAGTCTTCCCTCCCGAGATGTCTCTCGGCCAAGGATGTGGCTTTAATTAAATTATTCAAGTCTTCCCTCCCGAGATGTCTCTCGGCCAAGGATGTGGCTTTAATTAAATTATTCAAGTCTTCCCTCCCGAGATGTCTCTCGGCCAAGGATGTGGCTTTAATTAAATTATTCAAGTCTTCCTTCCCGAGATATCTCTCGACCAAGGAGACGGCTCACGCAAATTAAGTTGTTAATCACCACAAGAGTTCACGCCAGTTATAACATAAAGAACGGAGAAATTTTATTAAAAGAGAAAGGTACATTATCAATAGGCGCTATCGGCCCCATAATACAAAAGAAACATTTAAGACACTACTTCTGCCTCCCCCTGAACTGGACCATCCTCAGGTGCAGCCTCCTCGTTCAGAGTCTCCTCTTCGTTCGGCCCAACTGGCCGAGCCGGAGCCTCCTCGTCGGCTTCCTGATCAGGTGGAATGGAGGTCATGTCCACCAACTTCCCTTGGAAAAAATCTTTTGTCATGTCCAGGTGGAAGTCAGGGGGAAAGTCACCGAAGTAGCAAGCCTGCCGAGCAGCTTGAGCAAAACCGGCCTGATGCTGACTGAGAACCTTGGCGCGCGCCTTCTCCTGATAAGCACCAAAGGCAGCCTTTTCAGCATCCAGCTCCTTGCTCAGAGCTGTCACCTTATCAGTCTCGCCCTTCAGAGCAAGTTCGAGACGCTGTACCTTTAAGGCCAAGTCATCAGCGGTTCTTCCTCGGCGATCCATCTCGGACTGATACTTGCTACTAGCCGTCTGGGCGTCGGTCAAAGCAGCCAGTGTCTCTTGAAGAGACTTCTCCTGCTCAGCTAGCTGTTTGCGCAACTCATCAGCCTCACCGTTCGGCTGCATGACAATACTCTGTGCCATGGCCACAGCGCGCACTTGGAACTCACAAAAGAAGCTCCATTTCTGCGCCGAACTCATTCGGCTCAGCAGCCCCTGCCCTACCTCGGAGGTCAGGTCTTGACTCAGGAAATCCTGAGCGTTAACATTGCCAGCCAAGAAACTTGGTGCCGACAAGCTTTCGGGAACAGGGGGGCTAACCACTCGGCGCTGTTTTGCCCGGCGACTCTCCTCCTCGGCCCTAGAGTCAGGCCTTCTTTTTTCAGGTTGGGGCCGGGTGGTCTTCTTCGGCCGAGACGTGGGTCCGACCCCACTACCTTGACCAGCTGGTTGATTCACGCGCGCGGCCGGCGCAGGCCTATTCGCGGTGTTCGACGCAAGTTGGTTCCGAAGCAAGTTGCGGATATCCAAATCGTCATGAGCCGCCATTATACCTGCACATCATTAGTCAAAATCAATGATAACACTTGAATTCAAACAAGTAGGAAAAATACTATACCGATCAATTCTTCGACCACATCGGCCGAATCAAACAATCGGACAAGAGGACGGCATGGTAAGGGCCGAGGCAACTTGTTTAACAAATCAAGACTTCCTCTCTCCTCTGGGGACATGCGTGACTTGGAAACCGTGTCATACTTGCGCGGCTTCCGGGTCCAGTAGAAGGGAAATAGTGGATTTCCCTCAGCGTCAAAGAAGTACTTATTCCCTGGTTCCGGCCGAATCATCACCTTCATAAATCCCACTTTAAATTTTTTGTAGGAGGTGGTGAAAGGTTGTAGTAGACAATCACTGTGGCGAATCAAAGACAGCCACTTGGCCTTCCTCGTTGGCCGAGAAGTATAGAAGTGCAAAAATAGATGTGGAGTAGGAGAAAGACCGAGACCCAGACACAAATGCCTGAACCCTTGCATAGCGGCCCAGGTGTTCGGGTGAAGTTGACTCGGCGCCACATTCAAAAGCCGAAGTATACCCATAAAGTAATCGTCAAATGGGAGAGATATCTTCAAATCCCGGAACATATAATCATACACATAGAAAAAGGGGTATTTAGAAGTCCCCTGACTCAAATAAACAAAATCAGGATTGGACACCCCGTCGCCTCGGCATGGTTGAAAGAAGATGGCAGAAGGCTCCTCATCTTCAGGAAAGTCCAAAAACTTCACGGCCGATACAAAATCCACCAGAGATTTTTTACTTGTATACCGAGAGTATACACTACCAACCTCACCGTGCACCCACGAATATCCTGGAGTTGATATTGGAGGGAACACTCTTGATGATTCTCCACCCCGACTAGGTTGCTCATCGGAACCTACAGCCGATGCCGACTCATTCCCGCTTTGCGACCGACCGGACCCCGAAGCCGACTCTGTGGAATCGTCCCTATTTGAAGCTGAAGCCGACGCTACCTCCTGGTTCGGCGTCGTCCTTAACCTAGATTCCTCTTCGTCCCCAGAGGAGTCAACATGAACAATGTCCAGGTTAGCCATTACGTACCTGATGATTGAACTTGACCAATTGCTGTTGAGTACTCAAAACGCTCTCAGATATCTTCGGCTCGGAGCAGCTAGTAAGTTTGCGTGTGGAAATCCTTCCTCCTACACATCTATTTATAGGCGTTCTTAATAGGCAACTGAAGAGACACCCCCTCGTGCCTACCGTTGGATCATTTAGATCCAACGGTCTAGGACGCGCAACTCTTCATATCCCACCATAACTTCCCGCGTACGCCATCAAATACCCAACGGTTACAACTCTTCATATCCCACCATAACTTCCCGCGTACGCCATCAAATACCCAACGGTTACAACTCTTCATATCCCACCATCAGTTGTAACCCTTAGCTTCTTCTTCACGACACCGACTGAAAAATTCTCTTTTTATTTCATTAACCTTTCGCGTCACTTCGTTCCTCAAAGGCTGGGGGGCTTGTGTACCGGAGAGACCGTATCGGTCACGTGGGCCAACACGTGCCATTTCGTCAGACACCCATGCATAGCCACGAACAAGCATCACCATCAACGTCGGCTCGGCATGAGGCCGAGAACCGACATCAGTCTGGTTAATGCAAATATGGACCATCATCATTCATCGAGTCGGCTCGGTCAGGTACCGTTCCGACATAGAACATACCGGAAGTATACAGGCTGCCGTATACGGACTAGACGGTTCGGTCATTTGCCGTTCCGACTAGTATTGATTAGCCGGCTCGGCCTCTTGCCGAAGGGTTAAGCAAGTCATAACAAGTAATCACAATCAAGAAAGGTAAGTACATGATTAAAGCCTAAACGACCAATTAGTACCGTATTACCTAATTTGGTAAATATCTGAGAGGGCCCATCACGCTCAGGCCCATGTCAGATGCTATAAATAGGTCACACGTAACAAGGTATGTCACTGTTCATTCATTACCCTAGAAAATCGTGCCCACACTGACTTAAGCTTCGGAGTATCTTTTGCAGGTACCTCCCCCTCCGAAGAATCCACCTAGAACTCTCGTTCGGTTCTCATATTCCCCTGAAGATTACGAGTGTACCCTCAGGCAGGTACAGGATCAAACTTGGCCATAAAAAACATGGCAATGTCCACCATATCCACAACCCAATGGGAAGTTTTTCCTGGGGATGCGGTTTTATAATTTATAAAATTTAAATTATAAAATATCATATATTATGAAAGTTATATAAATATTTAATTTTTGTTATTAGATTAACAAGAAAAATGATATAAAAAAAATGATAATTCCTACCTAATAACAATAAAATATTTTGTAATAAAATACAATAAAATAATTTATTAAAGGCTTATACATGAAATGTTGCACTGATTTTCTTTTTTCTAAAAAAAAAATAATTTAAAGTGATATAAAAATAATATGCCTAATAAATTATTTAATTTAATTTATTTTTTAATTAGTTAATAAAATTAATGTGTTTTTTTATATAAGTTGGATTCGTAGAAAATATAGTTGACAAAACCTAATGAGATAAACATAGTTTATGGAAAACAGTATTTCCTAGGAATCTTTTTTTTAATAACTACTAAACATGGAAAATCAAGATTTTATTTTTAAATAATTATCAAACATGGAAAACCAATATTCCTTATTTAAAGGTTTTCTACATTGCCTTTAAGCATAGTTTTAGAAATTGACTCAAATTGACTGATTCGATTGATTGAATTTGAGAATAGGTTATCTAGGCATACCAAACATCTCCTAATGATTTTTTACATCGCCTTTAGACATAGGTGAAATTGGTTGATCCGATTGATTGAATTAGTAACATGTGATCCAGTGACCGATAGTAAACTCAAAAATATAAGTAAAATATTTGTAAAAGTGTTAAAGGTAAAATTTGAACACAAAACTATTCTCATGTATGTGTGAGTGTCTTACTACTAAGTCAAATAATTTTTTATTACCATAACATAGTCTATTATTATATTGACTTAAATAATTTATAATATATTCTTTATTTGAAATTATATATTAATTTATGTGGTTCAAAGAACCTATAATTTAATTATTCTATTATTATTATTGTTATTTTTATTATTATTGTTATTTTTATTATTATTGTTATTATATTATAATATTTTTTTGATTTCTCTAAAAAATGATATAAATTTTATTAAAATTTAAAAATATAAAATATATGATATAATTTTTTAAAAAAAAAATTAATAATTATCGAATTATGTGATTCAATTACTAATTCACTACTTTGACATCTAACATATTAACCTAATACTCTAACTAATTTTATAATTAATCTAATTTTTAAAACATTATCACTAGATAATCATTCATAAGAAAATTAATATTCTTTTCATCACAACCGAATTATTACAATATACTTTTATTTGTGTATTATTTCGACTTTAGCCTGTCACTATCCTTCGGTTTAATCTTAATTCGATCTCTTATAGATAAACAATTTAATCTTAAAAATATTTCCCTAATTACATAAGTTCAATCCCTTATAGATAAATCGGTGTTGTGAACCTAATAATTTATCTTAGATTTCTTTTTGGATTGACTGTTAGTCTCACCTTAAGCTGATTATAGAGGAAAAAAAACTTCATTCTCTTAACTCTTATTTATATAATTAAATATTTGTATGATGAATATAAGATTTTATTGATGTAATAATCTCATAAATATATAATAATAATTAAAATAAAAACATATATAATTGTTTGATGAATACTAGATTTTATTGATGTAATAATCTTATAAATATCTAATAATATTGAAAACAAAAACATATATAATTGTATGTTATAAATAAGTAAAAGGTTAAGAACTCTAAACTAAAAATGTCATTATTTTGACAATTAGATGAATAGTGACTTTAGTGTCATTTTCCTAAAATAATTTGATAGATATGATGCAAATGACCAACATGAAATTGACAATACAATTTAATAGGTCAAATTGAAACTCCAAATAAACTTAAGAATCAATTTTCTTTTTCTTTATAACTTTTAAAAAACTTGTCTAATAATTAGAGATGAAAATAAATTAGACAATAAACAGTGACTTATGATTTAACCTGTTTAATGTTTGACTTAATTTGACCTATTTAATAAAAAATCAAATTTAAACCTTAAAAAAAGATTATTTATTAAAAAAAATATTATACTTAAACTTATAAAAAAAATTGTTAAGTCTATCAAGCTAACTTATTTATCTATATAACATGTACTAAAACGTAATATACATAATTCATTTTCAATAATATAATTAAATAAATAAATTTGTAATACATAAAATTAAATTATCAATATTTTTTTTTACATTTTCACTACACTTAAACATATTTTATATTTTATATTCGTAAAAAATTAAGAAATCAAAAATAGAAACTTTTATAATCGCATATTTGCTTGTTCTTTTTCTTCATTTTCATAATTAATTATTTAAAATATTTTAAATGAGATATAAAAAATATTTATTTTTTTAATTAAATAATCTTCTTTGGTCATAATATGTGCATGAGTGTTTATTATTGTACATGATATATACATGTGTTGTTTTTCACATTAATTTTTCATTATTTTAAATTCTAAATTTTAATAATAATTCAATAAACTATTTTTTTTATAATGTAAGTTAAAAAATTATTCGCTCACGTATTTAAAAATAAATTTACTGGCTTATTTAATTTTATTAATGTATTTTTTAAATATACTAATAAACTAGACTTCTAAAAAGATGAAATCAAACTTATAAAAGAACCTGTAGATAATAAGTTAATCATAGACTTTAATTTTAAAATTTATACAATTTTTGGTACTTTAGAGTTGAAATATTATAACTTCTATCTCAATATCATGGAAGAGAAAATACCGAAGAGTCACCAAAAAGGATCATTGAGTGGTAGGCCAGAAAGACGGACAACACCTTTCCATTATATATTGGAACCCTATTTCATTTGTACAAAGCTCAACCAAGTCTAACAATGGGCAAAACTTTCCAATTGAGACTAAAATAATTTTTAGCCTTTGAAGGAATATCATGCAACTTTCAACCATTCAATCATAGCTAAAAATCTACCAAAGCATTGATTCATCTTTCTTTATATTTACTAAACTATAGAAAGAGATCTCAGTCTTTAAAATGAAATGAAGTTATCTACTGCAGTTTTTGTACATTCCATTTTGATTAAACATAGAGTTTTCACTTGACTACATGCATGGTGACAAATATTCACATGGTAATTAATACCAAGATAAATAGTTCATTATTCATTAACGATGCAAGGCTCTTACATGTGCTTCCCCTGGGTGGTGGTGGAAGGATGGAGAAGGTTCAGAGTTCTCATTAACACCACCATGATGATAACTTGGATAGCATGCCTTACATAGCTCGTTGTACCTACTCATGTTGAAGTTGTGCGTCTTCATGAGACGCTCTTGCTTGACTTTGAACCGGTAATAGAAGAAGCCTTGAAAGGTGGGTTCTGCAGAAGTTTTGAGGAAGAAAAGATACGCAAGAGCGAAGCCCATGGAGGTAGTGAAGAAGCATATGGGCTCCATCACGTCCCAGCTTAGCTCCCAGAAAGTGAGCCTCATGAATCCAAGGGTCTGAACTGTCAAAAAGCCCAGTCCAAAATAAAGCTCGGCCCGGACCTGGGCCTTAGCCTTGTCATCAATAACACCCTTCTGCTTCTCCATCTGCTCTAGCTCCTTCCTTCTTGGATCGTTTGGGTTGGCTATTGATTGATAGATTAAGCTCTCTATTGATTTTGCCACCTACAAAATAATATTTTTATAAATTAATGAAAAATCAAGAAAAAATTAATAATAATGAATATTAATTAACCGGAATACAATCAAATCTTACGTTAACTCAAATTTTTTAAAGTCAATCAAATCTCACACTTTCTGCAATGAGATTAATTACTAATTATAATTATAACAAAAATTTTATTGTATACTTATAAATTTAAAGAATTTTGAAATTATTTTATTATTTATTTATTTTAATAATATGTGAACACTTATTACTATAATTTTTTATTTCCATATGTTTATCTTTTTACACATACCATAGTAATTCCATGATCATGAACAAACCGTCTAAAATTTTGTCAATTTGGAGTTGCCCGAAAAATATAAATTGACATGCCGGAAAGCCCACGGGCAACTACAGTTAGGACAAAGGTGACACATTTTTAACAAGAGAAAATTTCACACGGTCACAGCATAATTAACATAAATTTTATCTACAAAAAAGAAAAATAAGCATAATTAACGTAGGTTAATATACCTATATACACAAATTTTTAAGTTGAAAAGTTATTAATTATTGTCATAATAAAAAACTGTAAATATATCAAATACTAGTAGTAATAAATGAAAAAGAAGGGTATATCACGCAACTTAAAACTGGTGCAGAAAGTGGTGATTGATAGTAAGTGATAACACCACCTCCCCCAGGAACAGGCATAATAGCCGCCTCGCATTCCACATGTCCAAACTCCACAACCTTTATGTTTCTATTGTAGTATGGACGGGGCAAGAGCCCGTTACGCCACACAAGGATAAGGATCACCTTTAGTTCCAAACTCAACGTAACACAATTTGGATTTAATGGCTTCCACTGACACATATTTATGACTTTAAATAAGTTACTAATATTTATTGTTTGTACTGTAGCTTATTGTTATGGCCATATTTTTATGCAGTCACAAAAGCGACTGTACAACAGTGACTGCAGAGAATCTGTGTGTTTCAAGGATCAAGATGCATGCAGCTAAAATTGTCACAGAATCTGAATCCTAGGACACTAATTTCCTCTAATTTTGTTTTGACTTTTAATAAATTACCATCTATTTCTCGTCATTATAATAATTAATAATTATTAATAATAATAATAATAGCACAAATTAAATAAATAACTGTGACTAATTTCTGTAATTAAAAAATACATGTTCTTGCAAACATAAATTTAAAGATAAATCATCAAACTACACAGTTATGTATTATCTGCCCAAATCATGTTAATGTTTCTGTGATACTGCTGACAATAAGGATATATCCATTCTGTGTTTGAAAGATGAAACTCTTCATTCAACTTACAAAAATATTATCCAGCAATCACTGAAATAAATAAATTTCAATTATAAATGCACTCAATCACAATTCAACCAATATCAGTTTCCTCAAAAATCTGTTTTGACGTTTAAAACAGTTATAAAGTTGAAGAAAAAAAATATATCATTGTAATTTGTAAAAGAGGACAAAACTAAAAACAAAAAAAACAAAAGAAAAATAAATCACTCGTCAAATAAATACTATCTACTAAAAAATTGAAGCAAAATAAGTTATATTCATTTTTGTTTAACATAAATAAATAAATAAAGTAGAAACTAGAATATGAGTTAGGGAGTTGGCCTTACCTGCTCCGGCCGGAGAAAAACGGCGTTTCCCAAAACGATGACGTTTCCGGAGTCATCCAAGATCTTCGCGAACTCAGCACCTTGTTCACGATTCTCGCAAGCCTCCACGCAGATCCGCAAGAACTCAGAGAACGGAATGGAACTTTCTGAAACATTCCTCAGCCTCGCCTTCACCTTCTCCATTTGCGTCGCTCTCAGAATCTTCCTCGCGTCGTTCGCAGACATTCCGATGCCTGGCTCCGCCGGAGCCACGCCGCCGAGACGGAGACGATCTCCGGCGGTGCTGTTGATGCCTTTGAGCTTCTCGCGGAGCCGCTCTCCGACCGGGAGAGTCAGGAACTCCGGCAGCCTCGTCGGAGCGGAGTGGTACACGGCTCGCCGGAAGAAGAACTGTCGGAGGAATCCTCCATCGGCGGTGGAGCTCGGTTGCGGCGCACTCGGCGGCGATACCGCCTGTTGGAGAGGCGGAGACGACACAACTTTGTGCTCAAACGGCATCGTCGTTTTGGTACCTTCGAAGAAACGCTTGGTGAGGAGTTTCCTAAGCGCCATTGAAGCGTTTCTCAATATTTTTTTTTGTATTTTATATTTTTTTTCTCTACCTCTCTTTTTCTTGAGAGAGGTATCGGATATAAAATACGAAGTGTCCAATAGAGCGGGATAGAATCACAGAAGGTTTTGTAGGCTCTTTTGAGAGATAGCAGAAGTTTTCCTGATGTATATATATGGGTCCAAAGTTCGAGGAAGAATTTTGCCTTTGTTTTTATTTTTAATTTTATTTTACATTAAAAGGAAAAGGAATCTCAAATATGATTTGGTGGATTAATTGTGTTCCAACACTATTCATCTGTGTTCTAATTTTTTGAATTAAATTAAATCATTTTGCACATACAATGAATATTCCGTTATTAAGGTGCTGATTTTATTTATAAACAACAAATATCTTCTCCACACAAAGAGAAATAATAAATTTATTTAGAATAAAAATATTTATAATATAATAAAATTGAGTTTTTCTTTGATAGATTACACTAATTAAAGTTTTTTCCCTCCAGTAATTCTTTCATAGTCAACATCACCAATAGATACATCTTTCAAAAAGTTTAAATTTTCATTCATCATATTATGAGAATTTTTTCTCTTTTATTAAATCTAACCACACTAATTAGGCAAATACGAAAAGATATATATATATATATATATATATATATATATATATATATATATATATATATTATCATCTCAAATATAATTTAAGATAAATTGGATTAACTGAAATAGGATAAATAAATATTATCAGATATATTATTTCAATATCAAAAAATATGGATTAGATATATTATTTTAATGTCAGAAAATATGGATCAAATCTTATTTTTAATAAAAATAAATATATACGATATGATATATAAATTATCTTATTAGATCTCAAAATTTTCAGGCCCATAAAATATATAAACAATTAACTATAAATAATCTAACCTAAGACATGGACAAACATATTGCACTTTTTGACTTTGGTTGAGCCTTTAGAAAAAAACTTAGACGTTCACCACATTATAACATTTTAACACTTATTGTGGGATCTCAGAAAACTTTTCCTACAATCACTACAACTGCAACCTCTTATCTTTTGGTTAAGCTTTTGCTCACCATAAATCTCTTGATCTCAACATGTTTGAACATTCAACAAACTTAAAATAAAGATATCTAAGTATTCAATTTCATCTCTTATTTTTAATGTCAAATTTTATTTTTTCGAAACAATTATATTATTTATTTTTAATTTTTTAAATTGTTCCTTCCATGTGATTAGGGATTGTAATATGTCAAGTAAATCAGGTTAGACTTTGAACATATAAGTTGGGTCTGTTCTATAAAATTAAAACTTAAGTCTGATCTATTATTTATTATAAAATTTTTTTATAAGTCTGACTTAACCTATTAGTTTATTTAAAAATCTATTTTATATATTTCTAATGTTAATTATATCAATAAAACTTAATTTTGAAAAAGCTAACAAATTTATTTTTTAAATATGTCGCTATGAGTTATTTTTTAGTTTATTTGATAAAATATATTTTACTCAATATTATTAAAATTAAAAAATTTAAAATATATTTAATGTCACTAAGAGGAAAAAAGTGAAGTATTTTCTACTAGAATGACAATTAAATATTTCTTATATCTAATTTATTATATTCTAAATAACCGACTCTTATTTTAAAAAATTAAAATAATTATGATAATAATTTATGGTCTAAAAAAATACTTATTGTACATAAGAGTGATTACAATGTTATAAAAAGAGAATAAATGAAATTATTTTCTATTAAAGGGGCAATTCATGTACATCCATGCAAACTAAAATATACCTATGCATAGACTATGACGAAAGAGAATAATCTTATTAAAAAAAATTTAATTACTTCAATTATCTCATTTGACATATTTTCAATAACTAACTTCTATTTAAAAAAAATTAAATTAGCTATGATAATACTCATTTAGATTATTGGTTTAACTATGGCAAAATTTAGTAATTTTAAAAATATGACACAATTATTCAATTTTTAATATGAATACAATTATCCATTTATTTATATTATTAATAATATATGCATATTAATTTTTATTATATTATATAGATAAATAAGTTGATTTATCTAGTCAAGGAAATTTTTTTATAAGTTTAAATTTGACCTTTTTAAATAAATAAGCTTTATTAAAAATCTAAATATAACATTTTTATTAAATAGATAGAGTCAAATCAATTTTTAAAGAACCTAAGTTGTAGTTCCTATTTAAAATCCAATATATTCTCATTTCTACACGCGATATCATGTGTGTAAATTATTTAATTTTTATTTTTTAAATTATTTATTGATACTTTGGTAATTGATGGTTGCACAGTTTAGCTAGATACATATTGATATAGGTATAGGCATCTATATTATAATACACTTTTTATTAAAAAAATAATAATAAATAGTTAGTAAAAAATTTAGTCCAGGTAAATTTGTACATTTACAGTATGTTTGATAAATGGAAAATATTACTTGCACATAATATGCTAATATATATACACCTAGGAAAAAAAATGAAGGAAGCAATAGATGTAATATTTCATCAGTAGATAAAGTGTGTAAAAGTATTAATTTATTAAGAAGTTATTTAATATAAAAATAAATAATTATAATTATTATTATAAAAATATTTTATTTTATTATCATTATTGTTGGGTTTGGTGATTAGAAAAGGGTAACAAAATGAATCAGTTTAACCTATTTTGACTCGACTCATAAAAAATGGAGTGGAGGGGCTAATATGGTAAAAAGAATATAGTTATAATCAAAGTACATTCACTAACTTATATTAGTCAATTTATTGTTTATTTTGTAATACTTTACATTTTTATTAAGTGTTGCTAATTTTATTAAAATTATTGCTATGTTGATTTGTTCTTAATCTTATGGAGAAATTTTGGAATTAAGCAATTCCTTATAAGTTTTAGGCTTTTAGAGAGTTTTATGGGTAGAGATCCAACTTGACCTTAAGGGAAGGTATATAAAGTGTTTTTTTAGACTTAAGCCTAGTTCATTTCTCAAAGAACTTCAGAGAGAGAGAGTAATGAGAAGAGTTATAGATCTTTGAAATCTCTTTCTCAACCTCTGAGGTGTCATAGAAACTCTTAATCGAGTAGTTAATTGGTGATTCAAAGTTGTTAAAGTTGAGAATCATTTTTTTATTGGTGATAATATAGACTTCTTGGAGCTCATTCATTATCTTCCTCTTTCCTTTTGGATTTTTTAGACTTTGAGGTAAAGGAAGTTATATTTCATTTTTTTTGAATTGTCAAGCTACATGATGCTTGATCTTACTCAATTCGTAGCTATGTTGGTTGATTTTGTATAAATTAAATGTTGAGATTGGGGTTTTGGTGTTTTCTTTAATGTGTTGAGAGAATCTGCTAATGGGTAATGATATGTGAATGCATATATTTTGAGTTGATTCAAGTTGTTGATTATGTATATGAATGATATATTGTGTTGCATGTTTGAGATTTTCAAATTTTTAGGTGGTTTGAGCCAAATTTGTGAGTCTACAAGTGCATAATTCATTATTACATCGGGCATGGGTTCAACCAGGGGCACTCTATCTTGCTTATGTTGAGCACAAGATTGGTGGTGCCAAGCGTGAGGAGAGAGAATTGTCTCTAGTAGAATTAGCATCGGGCATGGGGTGAGAGAATTGGTTCTACCTGGATTGGTGTTGGGCTTCAAAGGAGTGGCGTTAGAACTTGGATGTGAGGAGAGAGAGTTGTCTTTACCTAGTTTGGGGTCGGACATGGAACTTTACCACACTAGGCTAGGCACGAAGGCCCAGGGACAAGACAGAGAGCTCTTATCTCAATGGTGTCGGGCATGATTTACTTTAAAATTCTTGTTATTTTATTGATGATATGGTGAACGTGAAGAAGTTGGGTGAATTTATTACATGTTACAAGATGATTACATTGTGCTACCATATGTTGATACATGATGTTGAATCTTTGTAACTTGGTGTAGTGTAATGTATAAGTTGATTAAATGGTTGAAAGTTGAGTTGAGTTGCATGTTGTTTAGTTGAATAACTATGTTGAGAATGTTTCGGCATTATACAATGTTGATCGACCTAAGACTAGAAGAGAAGTTTTTAAAGTTGCATATCCCATTTTGAGAATATTGAGTTGTGGTACTCTGAGAGTTTAATTTGTTGGGAAACCTTTCTTGGGATGTTAACCCCTGAAGTGAATAGTTGAGTCTCTTTTAGGACCTTAGTTGATGTAGTACGTGTGTCAAGTCAAGGCATACTGGCTATAAGTGACTACTATTGATATATATGTGGGCAAGGTTAAGACATACATGTATAAAACAACCAAATTAGAGTAAGGTACAAGGTCGGGGGTCTTAACTAGGTACTGGAAGGACGTAATATTTTGAGCGTAGTCGACGGGCTATTCCTATAGGTGGCTTAGTTATGCTAGCTAACATCGTGATAGGCTCAAAACCAAATTGTTCTACCTTGACAAAAATACTAGACTTTCTAGTTTAAGTGGTGAAATCCGAGTAAACATGTTATGTTGTGAATTTTTATCCAAATTAATTGTTGATTTACCTGGATTGAAAAGATTGTGTTGTTGTGATGGAAACCTTGTTGGAGAATCCGGATTGATGTGAATCCTCTTCAAGTTCCTCCCTAGATCTTCGGCTCCTTGATTCTTCCTAAGCTTTGCTAAGGTCTCCAATGGAGGAGGAAACCTTAGAACCACCACGGTTTGGTGGGGAACTCTCAAGAGACGCCACTCTTTGGTGAAGAGATAAGTCTCTTCAATTCTCACCACACTCTTCTATGGAAGGGATAAGAGAATTGGATGAATATCAAAGAGGTTAAATACTTTTGGAAGAGAGAATTTTCGTGCAAATTCTGATTTCACTCAAAAATATCATCCAAAAGTGTTTTACAATGAAGGAAAAACGAAAATATAGGAGTAGGAAGCTTGGAGAGCAAGAGCCTTAACCATGGTTCACTAGGAACCATGGTAAGGTCTAGCTAACCATCCATGGTCTAGAGGCTTGGAGAGCAAGCTACTCACTTAGCTTGCTTGGTAAGCAAGCTAAGGAGAAGCTTGTGCTTCAAGCTTCTAAGCTTGAGTGTGAACAAGCAATGTGAACACAAATCAAGGTGGGCGGCTCATGGACTTTATTTTACTCCAACCGGTTTTGAAAAATGTTGATTTGGTTTAGTTAGGTTCATCCAATGTGAATGGAACCTAGCTAAATCAAATCTATGAAAAATTAGGAGTAAAATGAGTCTAATATCAAAAATTTAGCCTAGGTCCATCTCTTTGTCCAATTGCTAGTAACACTCTCTAGCTTGCTAGTCACACTCTCTAGCTTGCTAATGCCACTCCCAATCCTACTACTAGAAAAATAAGAAAATAGTATATTTCTAGATTAGGTTAAATGGAGTTAAAGTGCCCAAGTAACCTTCCTTAGAAACAATATACAATAGCTAATAAAAGGAAATAAAGTGCCTCACAAATACAAAGGCAAAAATACACCTATACAAGTATATACTATATACAAGGTACAAGAAATCAAACTATACAATGTATGTACAATAGAGACTATGAGACTAAAAAGAGGAATCATACTCAATACTCATATTGAGCATAGGTCTAAGAAGCATCTCCTCTCTAGAAGCCTCCTCTAGCCTCCTAACCATGGACCTAGTTAAAGGCCCAATGGTCTTCAAGTGTGAGCCTCCTTGGATCAACCTTCACTCTTCTTGGTCTTACCTCTTCCAAAGGGATCCTTGGGGATTAGATTTCCATCATGTTGGTTTGGTAGAATCAAGCCACTTAGACTTCTCACCTGTGTTGTAAGAGCTCTCATAGTTGAAATGCGTTATGACTCATATAATTGTTATGTTGTGCATATGATGTGTTGATTAAGTGATGTTATTCATATGTTATATTGAATTGTCATGAATTGCATTGAGGTGTTCTTGTGTTTTTCAAGTTGAAGAACATGTTGTATTGTGTTGAAAAGTTGTAAATTGATACTGTGTTGAAGCAAGTTGAGTTGTTTATGTTGATAATATAATTATTTTTATATTTATACTTTATGTTGACTTCTTTTGAATATTAGTTCACCCTTACATGTTTTTCATGTAATTGGAATACAATGATTATACTTGGTATATGAGTAAAATAGAGATAGATTAGAGATGGAGCTTTTGTGTCCATGTTAAGGATAGCGGTATAGATCTTTTAGACAATGTTGAAGTAGCTAATTGTTACTAGTGTTGTTTGACCAACAACTAGGATTCCCTTTTATATTGTAGCCAAAATTACTTTATATATATATATATATATATATATATATATATTATGACATATATATTTAGATTTCACAAGTATGTGAATCCTAGGTAATTTTAGTAGTGCTTGTTTTTCGAGTGCTAGTTATAAACTGTTAATTAAGTGTAAAGACCTAGCAAGTTGTTATATATTTGACTAAATTATAAAATTAATTAATTATTATTTTTCAAACACTACTTCAAGTAGCATTAAAATTGACAATATTTTTTTTTTACTTTTATTTTTATTACTTTAATAACTTTCCACTGTGTAAAAAAAATAACTTTCCACTTTAATTCCATTGTTTAATTTTATAAGAGTAAATTACAATCTCTTTTACTAAAAAAATACAAATATTATATTATTTTATATTAAAAATTACAGTTCTCTCAATTAACATATTTTAATTTATGTCACTTTAACCATTGACTAGTAAAAGACAAAAAGTGTTAAATAGATAAATTAAATTCAAGTCAGTTAGAATATTAGAAGTCAATGCATGTATTTTGTTGGTTTGATTTTGGTATTAAATATTCAAATTTTACTATTTTAAATAAGGAGAATGCTAATATATTCCCACCTATTTTTTAGTGAGAGTATGTTAGCAACCTACACCAAAATTTTAGGACAAAAAAGCCACTCATTTCTTTTGATTTGGTTAATTTGTATAAAGGATATTATAGTAATTTAGTTTAATTTTAAATAAAAATAAAATATTTTATCTCTTTTATTAATTTCATTCTCTAAATCATTTTTATCTCCTATTAAATTCTTTCTCCAACTCATTTCTCTTTCCTATTAAATTCTTTCTCTAACTTATTTATCTCTCTCCTATTAAATTTCTTATTTAACTCATTTCTCTCTTATCTCTCATAATGTCTCCCCCTCTCTCTGAACAAATAAATATTAATTAATAGAAAAAATAAATGAATTGGAGAATAAAATTAATAAGAGAGAGAAAATATTTTATTTTCATTTAAAATTAAATTAAATTACCATAATATCCTTTATACGAATTAACCAAATTAAAAGAAATGAGTAGTTTTTTGGTCATAAAATTTTGGTGTAGATTGCTAACATACTCCCACTAAAAAATAGGTGGGAGTATATTAGCATTCCCCTTTAAATAATTGTTAATAATAAGAGTTAATTATTGCTGTTTTTATGTATTACTAATGTATTAAAGACATTTTATGTCTCTTGTATTTTTTTAAAAGTAAAATAAAACCAAATAGCAAATAATAAAGTGTAAATAAAGTTTGGTTAATTATAGTTATAAGGATAGAGAAAGATGAGAAGCAATCTAAGGGACAAAATTATAAAAAAAATGTGAATATCAAATGAGTATTCTCTTTTATTAATAGTATAAATGTCATAAATTTTTGTCCCTTAACATTTTTTTAGTTTCGTCTCGGCTTCTTAAATTAAAATAAACACTTGATTTCCTTAATAAATACAAATATATTATACTTTAATAATTATTTATTTATATTTTTGGTTCTTTATTTTATTTGTTAGATTCATTTTGATCTTTTATATTTTAAAATATTTATTTAGATCTTTTATTCCTAAAATTTAGACCAATTTGATCCTTTTAAAAAAATTATTATTTTCAATTTTGAGACATGATTTTGGATCATTTTTTTTTATTGATTCAAGACTTTAAATCTATGTAATTAGATTCACTTATATGAAAATTGTTGACTACAACTAAAGTTCAAATAAAAAAATATTATAGACATGGTAAAAATTTCATAAAAATAAGTTTAAAAGGTAATTAAAAATTCAAAAATTATAATTTCATATTATTTTCTAGTTGTGCATGACACATATTTTTCACATAATTTTTAGTATGTTTGTAGCATTTATTGATTCAAATGTCAACTAAATATTATAATTTTACTTTATTGAATCTATTATTAAAAGTTTCACATATAGAATTAGTTATAAATTGATTTAAAATTGTGTCACAGAATTAAAAATTATTATTGTTTTAAAAGGAGCAAATTGATCCAAATATAAAAAAATAAAAGATCAAAATGAAGATTTTAAAATATAAAAAATTAAAATGAATGTAAAAAATAAAATAAAAGACTAAAAAGTAATTTAACTCTTAACGATCTATCTTTTGATTTGAATACTTAATTATTATTTAACTTTTTTATATAAATTTTGCTAAAACTTAATTATACATTTTTAAAAAAATATCTTTAATTATCATTTTAACCAAATATTCATAAATTATCAAAATAAAATAATATACATATAAATATACTAAAATCAAACATAAGCATTAGGATAATATTTAATCAATGTAATTAACGTAATAATTTTATAAATTTTTAAATAAGATAGTATTTTTTATTATATAATATTAATTATAAATATTAAAGATAGTATATAAATGTTAATGCATTATTTAATTGATGTTATTCATAAAATATTTAAATAATATTTAAAGAAAGTACTTTTTTTAATAAATTATTAATTATTTATCATATTTAATAATATGATGTCAAATTATGTATAATAAACTTATATTTTTAAATAAATGTATTTAAATTAAAAATATTTATAAATAAAATATAATTGTTACAATATTTAAATTTATATATACTTTTAATTTATATATATATTAACATGTATATATATATAATTTATTTTATAATTTCTATGTATTATTTTAAATTTGATTTTATATTTTACAATTTTTATTAAGTGAATGAATAGCAATGAATTAAATATATTTTAATAAAAAATATATTTTAAAATTTTACAATTAATATTTTTTAGTGATGTAAAGTTAAATACTCTAAATTATATATTTTAATACATTCAAAAATAGTATAATACTCATACTTTTAAGGAATAAAAGTGTAATTTATTCTATATTTTTAACATATAAAGGGAAGATAATATAATATTTGTATCTCTTAGAAAAAAAAGTATAATTTATATTAACAACATTAAGTTAAATGAGCTATAATGTATACTTTAACTATAAAAGGGAGGGAGGGAGGGAGGGGGGATAATGCAGTACTCTTATCTTTCACAAGGATAACGTAATTTACTCTTTTAGTTATTACATTATTTATGTGTTTATTATTTATTTTAAGAGTCAGGATCCTTAACACAACATGTAAGTTTAAAAACTTATAACAAATTATATATTTTTTATAACTTTTTTGTATAATGCAAGTTTAACTAACTCAATCGTTGAATTAAGTAATATTAAATTTAAGATCATGTATATCAAATTTGTCATAATTCTAAAATTATTTAGTAAGTTATCACATTATTTTATTTTAATGTATAAAATAACATTTAAAATATATGTAAATATTCACTATTGAATAGTATATCTAGAAAAGTCCAAATCGTGTGAGATTTGATATTCATGATATTGAGTATAATATCATATAATTCAATAATTGGGTTGATTAATTTGCATCATATAAAAATTTATTAATTGTATAAGATTTAGTGTAAATTTTTAAACTTATATCTAGTTAATGGATCCTAAGCTTTATTTTAATCATAAATAAAAATATTTCATTTGAAAAAAAACATGATAGGAACTTAAAATTAAATAATAAACAAGCCAAAAGTATAGTTATGTAAAAATATAATTTTACTTACATATGATTAATTATGTTTTTAAGTCCCTACAAATATGCTCTATCTTCTTTTTGTTCCTATCAAAAAATTTGTCACTCATAAATTCTTGACATTTTCATAATGTTTTTTTTAATACTTGTCAGTAACTCTAGTTAATTTAGTGTTAAGTTATATAACAAAATACAAAATATTAATTAAGATAATTAATTAGGTAATAAATAATATTCAAGTTAAGATAATTAAATTATTTTTACATATATAATTTAATTAAGTAATATATTTATTATTTTATATAAATAAAATAATTATATATAATGATCACTAGCCACTAGAATTAATCTGGTGGTTAGAGAAAAAGGGTTGGAGTAAAAGTAAAACGACTCCTATATTCGACCTTCATTGTGCTTCTGTAATTTTGTCTTTACATAAAAAGGTAATTATATATAATATCGTTTTGTAATTTTTAATATATTAGGAACATTAATTTTTATTACATTTAATTTTATTTTTACTTTTTAATTTGTTGATTTTTTAATATTGGAATTAAAAATGCTACAATTCACTTAAAGGCTTATAATGTATTTTTAATATCTTACTTTTAATGTTGTTTTCAAATATCAATTTATTAATTTTAATTTATTGTAATATAATTTATTTATTTTTATATATAATAAATAGGAATTTTGTTTCCAAAGATAAAAGTAATATATTATTATAAGTTATATTATATTTTTAATCTTCTATCTTAATTTTTAGATTTATTCTGATCTTTAATTCATTAAAATATTTATTTTGATCTTTTATATTTTATATTTAAATAATTTGGTGCTTTTAAAATAACTATAACATAATAATAAGATGTGTGTGCACTTTAATCCAAGTAAAATAATATAGAAAACAAATGAAAAAAAGGGAAAAATGAGAATTAGAATAAAAAAACTGAATACATTTTGAGATATTCTTTCTATCATTAGAAAATTTGACCAAAAAAACTGCAATTACTTTTTTAGCATGAAAATTAGTTTGAAAATAGATTATTTAATCATGATAAAAAAAAATTGTCTTATTTTTTCCATTCAATTTAGTAATTTAATTTTTAAATGATGTTTAATATTACCCTTCCATCATATTTTATTAAGGTCGATAGTGTTAATTTGGACAAAATAATATTATTAAACATTTTGTTAGAAATTTTATTTATTTGGACTACTATTACTTGGTGTAATTTTATTTATTTTTCCGTAAATTTATTTTATTATGTAATCCATTTTAGATTTAAGAATCACTATGTAAGTATATATAATACTTGGATCAAGTCTAATAGACAAGTGTGTTGAGTTTTGTTCTATCCAAAAGAAACAATGGTGATAGAGAGAAGTGACTAGCTTGTAATAACAAATTCACTACAAAAATATCTATAAGAGGTAAGTAATCTATAGTTATCGATAAACATTGATTTGGTGTTATAAATTCTAATATTGATTCGATATATAATTCTATCACATTTAAAAAATCAGAGAACCAAATTCAATTATTTAAAAATAATAAAATCAAATTAAATTTTTATAAAAATATAATTTAACTTATCTTAATTTATTGTTTTTCGTTTTGATGTCCTTTGCAACTTTCAAAAAAAGTGATTTGATCATGAAAAGCCTCAAATTCTACATTGTTCATCGTATGAAAATCAACTCTAAAATAAGTGATTTGATCATGAAAAGTCTCAAATTCTACAATTGTTTATTTCTCACTTTCCTTTCACCCAAGTCTCACATAGAAAATAATACACTCATACGTTTCTCACTTCCCTGTATAAAGATAAAACTATACACACAAATAACATATATAAAAGAGTTTTCAATAATAGGAATAGGAGTTAGTGATCAAAGCTGTGAACCTATTATAATTAATTTTTCTCTCTAGTCTAATGAAAACCATTTATTTAAGGAGATATTTGATAGAGAATTTTTTTTTATACACAATAATCATGATTATTGAAAATAACTAAAATATGTTTGATTATTTATAAAAGTTTCTAAAATATTTATTTAGAATTTTCAAAAATTGAAAATTTTCATGTTTGATTACAATAATATATTATTGGATATATAAATATTTTTTTTATAAAAATATATTTTATTAAAATAAATTCATTAGATATATTTATTTACTCAAATCTTATTACAAATATGACATTAAACTATTTTAAAAATTTGAAAACTTATTATAATTATTTAAATACATAATTTAACAAAAAAAGTACTACATTACAATTAAGAAAAATAAAAATATATTATTTTATTTCATTTAAATAAAAAAGTATTAACAAATATTATTAAATATAAAAACAAAATAGACTTCAATGATATTATTAAAATTGATAAAGTCAATAAATAACGAGATACAACAAAGAGAAAAAAAATGAAATATGAGAGGGAGAGAATGAGAGGGGGCAGTGAGAGTGAGAACGAGAAAGAGAAATAAAAAGAGAGTGAGAGAGAGGAAGAGAGAGTGAGAAAGAAAAATAGAAAGATGTATTTTTTGTTTGATTTTCATATTTTCAAAATCTTAAATCACTAATTTTAGTTTTTCAATATTTATTGGC
Source organism: Cajanus cajan (assembly GCF_000230855.2). NCBI lineage: Eukaryota > Viridiplantae > Streptophyta > Magnoliopsida > Fabales > Fabaceae > Cajanus > Cajanus cajan. The sequence continues at coordinate 16,348,854 of NC_138525.1, forward strand.
TAAATTGTAATTTTGATCATTCTATTTTTAGCAATTTATAATTTTAGTTTCTCTATTTTAAAATAAATATATTTAATTTTTCTATTTTTAAAAATATAAAATTTTGGTCTTTACTATCATTAATTTGATATTCAATGATTGTTAAATTTTAACATTTTTTGGTAACTCATTATCACTTATATTTAATGACATACTAACATGACATGTAAGAATAAAATTTTAAAAATTAATATACAAAATACCCTCATTTGTATATATTTGAACAAGTAATTAATATTTATTTTATTAATTAATATATTATATATATATGATTTTTTTTTAATTTTTAAATGTCATATTATTAAATGTCATTTCAATTAAGTATGTGTGAATTTTAAAAATAATAATCAATAGATATCAATTTGACAGGAAAATCAAAATTCTATATTTTTAAAATATATGTAATTTTGTATACTTGATTTAATTAGTAATATTATTAAATATAATAGTTAAATTAGTTAAATTTTGTTCTATAAAAAAATTGTTAAATATTTCATTTTACTAATTTGATAGAATAAATTTTATAAATCTTGTTTCATATATATATATATATATATATATATATATATTATTTTTATCTTTAATTTATAAAATTAATTAAATTTCATTTTCTATAATGTAAATCACATTCACATTCACATTTCACAAGGTTTTGTTTTGTAAAATTGTATTTATAATCCTTGTTTTGTCTTTTTATTTTACACTAATTATTTAATTGTTTGAATAGCTCTTTGACATTACACAAATTCTCTTAATTATTTGAAGAAAAAAAATATCAAACTACATCTTGGCAAGGGAGATTGTAAACATTAAAAATATAGAGGAGAATCCGTGTATTTTTGCATGACTGATGACTGTCAAGAGTGTGGATCATAATTTACTCTTTTTAATTTAATGAATTTCACACTCATTTTATTGTTTATAATAAATTTAATGAATGATATTTTTGTATACTAAAAAATGTAATATTAAATTCATTCCATTAATGCAGTTTGGAGTACTCAATGCAATGCGGTGCGAAGAGGTTGAGATCGTCGGTTCTGACTTCTGAACACTACTCTTTTGCAAATGTCAAATGATGCTTATGTAAAATAATATAAAAATGTAAAAATCTGTCTTCTAAACTTTGCTGTTGTTATGCATGGCAACATTTGGCAATAATCATTAAGTAGGTTACACGTACTTTAATTTTACACTTACCTAAACTTGAAACTTTCAAAAAGGTTTGAATTCACGTGGACGCCGGTACTTAGTTGACGCGTGTGACATGTCTTGTCACATTTCACACTATTGTTTACAAAAGAAACATCAGAAATTAAAAAGGTAGATATGTATCATGATAAAAATAATAAATGAGATAAAAAAAATTAATTTTAAAATTATTAAATATATATTATCAAGTTATATCATTATATATTTAATGTCATATTATGGTTATCAGTACATGTAACGTTTTGTTATGACTATCATATTTATAGATTCATTATTTTTAATTATAGAAATATAACTAATTATTTGGGATTATATGTTTAAAAATATTAGGATATGTACTTTATAATTGGTATGTATGTGGGTACAATTAAAATAATTATATAAATATATATATATATATATATATAGTAATATGATAAGTAAAAATTATGAGCTATAAATCAAAAAATGTCTATACAAATAAACAAAAGTATTTGTCAATTACATCGTCAATAATATAGTCCCTCTCCAACTAATCATGCCCCTCTCCAATTAATCATGCTCTACTTTCATGAAAATTATGATCATCACAATCTAAATTATATAAAAAATATATAAGGGTAAGTTAGATTCAAAAAATATACAAGTATAGGAAAGAATATTTATACTACTCACCAACATGTAAACCAATCAAAACATGTCACATGGTTTTCAACATACAACAATTGACATGTTTGAAAACTAAGCACCCAAGCAATTCAAACATTCATGACAATCATACCATACAACAAGGTATTTATCCAATGCATATGAATAACAATTAACTCACATCCAATATACCTTAGCAGTCTAAGTGGCTTGACCCAATCAAATCAACGTGATCACTTTCGTGTCTAATGCGCCCGCTGGATCAACAACTAAAATGAAATACCAATCCTTACCTTTGATTTCTCAGGTATTTTCACTTGTTAGGTCAAAAGACAATTTTAGATCCCTCTACTTTTAAGTTTTGATGCTAATTAGGGGTGAGCAATGGGTGAGTTTGGTCGGGTTCGGGTGAAAAATGTCCAACCCGTTGTAAATCGACTTTGGAAAAATGTGACCGACTGAGCTTTCAATTTGAGGCGGTTCGGGTTGAAACGGATTTGGATTTGAGCGGGTGGGTGCAATCGGGTTTGAATTTTTTTGTAGACCAAGTTATCTTAACGAAGATGAAGCTTAAAACGATAAAAAAAATATTTTTAAAATAGTGATAAAAATAGAATGAAGGTGACAATAGATGGTGCAAATAGATTCGTAGATGAAACATTTACAAACTAAAGAAGTAAAAATAAAAGATAACAAAATTCATAGTTGTTACATGCAAAAGAAATCTAAAGTTAGATTACAAAACCCATAAGAAACCACAGTCGCACAAGTTATACTTAAAATGGAGATAAGAAGATGGAAAAGAAAGACAAAGAAAGAAGCAATAAGAAAACTCTAAAAATGGACTAGTGTGTTGAGAAGTTGAATGTGGAAGGAGAAGACAAAATAAATATCTAAATTATGAGAAAAAGCAAAAAAAATAAGTTACAAATTGATGGCTATATTATACTTGAAATAAAGACTTTTAAGTTTGGACCATTGTTGTTTAGTTATACAAAAGTAATAAAAATATAAACTTATCTCATTTTCGGTTGGGTTCGGTTTTTAGTGGGTTTAAAAATTAAAAACCGAACCCGCCCAATATAACCCGTATAAAATCAAAATTTTAACCCGATTTACTCATAAGACCCGCCCGAATCCACCCAAAATAATATTTTTTTATCGGGTTTTTCGGGTTCGGTTCGGGTCTCGATTTAATGTTCACGCCTAATGCTAATAAACAAAGAAGGTCTTGATCAACATAATAAAGTTTTCAAAATGAATAAGACAAACTTTCTAAGATGCAATCTGTCAATAAGATGAATCCTGGTATAAGATAAAAACTACATTAAGAAAACTCTGTTATTGAATAAGATTAACCCTTACTCATAAAAATATATGTGCTTTAAATCTTTATTATTCACGATCTTTAATCAAGAAATTGACTACTGATCGAAACCGTATTTGGTCAAATAAATACAATTAAATGTAGTACTAGGAAGTGACTCCTAGGTCGTCTCCCAAGGACCGTCTTTTACTGTTAAAGGCTTAAACACACAGTGGGGGGGGGGGGGTTTGTTTTCGAATTTTCAGTTTGTAGCACAATAATACGAAATAAAACAGTAAGTAAAACAGATTGGCTCCTTGTTTGGATTGTAACTCTTTTATCCCTGGTTCTCAAAGATTACTCTATTAACCACTTAATCCTTGTTCCATCCGAGTTAATTAACTAAGCGAAGATTAACTCAAGATTTCCCTACACGAATTAAGCAAACGTATACAACATCAACCTCTTCACAGATTAAGCAACTGTGGCTTTGAAGCACAGCCCATTAAGCATGGACACAACAGAGGTTAAATGGAGAAGAACAAAGCAGAACAAAGACAAAAAAATATACCCAACCTCAAACAGAGATTACAATCCACAACAAGAAGCCAACCAGTGGTTTTTAGCCTTTCATTAAATCAAAACGCAGCACAGAAATGAAAATGAAGGAAAACGAAAATGGCAGAGAAGGAAAACGAAAATGAGTAATCTGTATTTCAAATGTAAGGGTTCAGTTCAGATACAAAATGCATATAAGAGAGGAAGGAAGAGAGTAAAACGAAAAACTCAGCTAAAGAGATTAAAACGAAAAAATGGCAGCTACAGAGAAAAAAACGTAAGGAAAGCAAAGAGAGGGAATACAGCTACGTAGTCACATCACACTCTCCCTTAGTGGCTGCCCTCAAACCCTAAAATAAAACCTACAAGAGTCAAAATGGGCCCCAAGTCAGGTTTGACCCGAAAATTACAATAAAACAGAATACAAAATGAAATTAAATGCTGAGGTGGAAAATGGTGCAGTGGTGACATGGCAGATGAAGTGGCAGATGACGTGGCAGCTCCACTTGAAGTCCAGAAATTAATTCCAAGCCCAGATAATTATTAAACTGCCCTGAAAATAAAAATTTGGAATAATTAGATTCAGAAAATTCAAATTAGTTAAAATATGAATTACTGGTCCAATTAAAGCCCAAATAGAAAATAGTGCAGATAATCAACAATTAAGCACAAATCAGAGATTAAAATAAGTACAGAAAGGTAAGAAAATAGGGGAAAATAATGACTCATCAAATTCCCCCACACTTAGCCTTTTGCACTCCTGGGCAAAATCAAAAAGCAGAGCAAGGAATAATTCCAAAGACAGCAAAGAGAGTGACACAACAGGAGGAAACAGAGACAAGAATACAAACAAGAAGACAAACAGATTTACACAATCCTCAATGAATCCTGGGAAAAGAAAAAGAGTAGACAACATCCAACACGCAAAGAGTCAGAGAAACTAGATACTTATGGAAATCATCCAAGCATTTCAAAACATGGCAAAACAATCAATCAGCTCAAGAGGTGAATCAAAAGCAACAGAGCCTCACTAGATGCACTGTATCACTGTATCTCTCAAGTGTCTAGGCAACTGTATACTCTCAAAGCACTCATGAAAACAAGCAACAGATAGACTTGGCAAGCCTCTAAAATCAACACCCAATAAACATGCACATAAGGATCAAAAGGTCTTTTTAGGGTTGTAATGGGGCCAAGGACAGGGTAGAGGATAATATATGGGATAAGTAGCTACAAACCAGAGGAACTAGAGGAGCAATGAGGAATAAGTCAAGAATAAGCACAAGAAACAAACCCAGAAACCTCTAATGACCTCTGTGATGATCAATCCTCTTTCTCTTGCCTCAAACAACTTCTGTTTTTAAAGTTTCATTTTTTTTTCATTTTTTTTGATTTTTTTGATTTTTTTTACTTTAATTTTTTTTTTGAAAATGAAATGAACAGTACGCAGTGAACAGTACACATGAAAATTTGAAATGAGATAAGATAACATGCAGAGAAGTAATGTACAACATAAGGAATCAACTAGCCAATATACATCATCCAATGAAACATACACACACCCCCACACTTATTGAAGAACTTATTCCCAAAACAATTCCAAAGCTCCAAAACTCCCTAAGGTTAAGGTAATCATGGTTTTTCGCTTAAGGCTTGTAATGAGCTTTAAACAAAGAAGGGGAAATAGGCTCAGCAGGGGTTATCAGAGGAGATAATTCAGGGTAAGCTTATTTGGCCAGAGGCTTATCAGAACAAAAATGCCTTAATCATATCCAAACATGCATGTGAATCAAGAAGTATCAAACAGAGTCAAGACAAGGCAACTGTGCAAGCAATTAAGAGGCATAACACACAAGAAAGACCAGAGGGTGGCTCAAATCCTCACACAGGGTATATCTGTCACAATTAAAACAACCTCTCAAACCTCAAAATCATCTTTCCAAGCAGAGAAAGACAGGGATTTCAAACCATATAGTATCAAGAAACTCCTATCCAAGAATGAAGTAAGTGCCTACAAACAATCAAAACCCAGAAATCAAAGAGAAACATGCAAAATTGCACAGAACACCTAAACATAAGACCTAAACCCAAAAATAACAATTAAACCGTACAAACATATAACCAAAACAGTTCCCCCCCACACTTAAATCACACATTGTCCCAATGTGGCACAAACAGAAGATCAGAGCAATCAGAACAATCAACAGAATTGGACATGTGCAATAAAAGTAAAGAAGGAGAGGGGAAAGAAAACTCCCTAAGTTATGGTAGCGGGAGAGAAGCAGGGTCAAGCAGAGACGTCTCCTCTACAACAACATCCAACAAAGATGGATTGCTGAGGAATGGCTTCAGCCGGTGCCCATTGACTTTAAAGCTCTTATCTGTGGATTCACTTTTGATTTCAACTGTACCATAAGGATAAACATTAGTAACAACAAAAGGTCCAATCCACTTTGATCGTAACTTACCACCCATGAGTCCGAGCCGAGAATTGTACAAGAGAACTTGCTGGTCAACCACGAAGTCCTTCCTAGCTATCAAGCTGTCATGGTTGGTTTTCTCCTTGTAGAATTTTGAATTCTCGTAGGCTTCCAAGCGGATCTCATCAAGCTCATTTAGTTGCAGCCTCCTTTCCTCACCAGCCTGATCAATGGAGAAGTTGCAGGTCTTCACAGCCCAGTAGGCCCGATGCTCAATCTCAACAGGTAAATGACATGCCTTGCCAAAGATAACCCGATAAGGAGACATCCCTATAGGTGCCTTGTAGGCAGTCCTATGCGCCCAAAGAGCATCATCCAACCTGTTACTCCAATCTTTTCTGTTGGGCTGGACAATCTTCTATAAGATTCTCTTGATCTCCCTGTTTGAAATTTTAGCTTGCCCATTAGTTTGGGGGTGGTAGGGTGTAGAAATTCTGTGCACTACCCCATACTTCTTAAGCAAGGCCTGCATAGATCTGTTACAAAATTGGGTGCCCTGATCACTAACAATAGCTCTGGGTACTCCAAACCTGCAGAATAGGTGAGATCTAACAAAATCCACAACAACCCGAGCATTAGTTCTGGTGGGTTTGGCTTCCACCCATTTTGAAACATAATCAACAGTTAAAAGAATATACGAAAAACCAAAAGAAACAGGAAAGGGACCCATGAAATAAATACCCCAGACATCAAACACCTCACAGAATAACATGGGCTTCTGAGGCATCTGTTGTCTCCATGTAAGGGATCCTCCTTCTCTCTGACACTGCTCACAAGTGCTGCAAATTTTCCACGCATCCTTGAAGATGGTGGGCCAGTAAAAACCACAGTCAAGCACCTTGCGAGCTGTCCTCTGAATGCCTAGATGGCCACCTGGTGCGAAAGAGTGACAAAACTGCAGGACCGAATCGATCTCATGATCTGGTATGCATCTCCTAATCACCTGGTCACTGCACAACTTCCACAAATAGGGGTCATCCCAAATATAATGCTTAGCATCACTCTTAATTTTATCAATTTGAGCTCGTGATGCTAAGGGAGGAAAAACAGAAGCAACTAAAAAATTAACAATGTTTGCAAATCAAGGGGTGGTAGAAACAGAAACAGAAGAAATAATCAACAAATTTTCATCAGGAAAATTATCCTGGATGGGCAAGACGTCAGCACTCTCCTCAGCCCTTTCAATTCTGCTGAGATGGTCTGCCACTAAATTCTGAGCTCCACTCCTGTCCCGGATGTCCAAATCAAACTCTTGAAGCCAGAGCATCCATCTAATAAGCCTAGGCTTTGAGTCAGCTTTCTTCAACAGGTACTTTAGAGCTGCATGATCTGTAAAAACAACGACACGAGAACCAAGCAAATATGATCGAAATTTATCAAGTGCAAAAATAATAGCTAAAAGTTCCTTTTCCGTGGTCGTGTAATTTGCTTGAGCAACATCCAATGTCCTGGAAACATAGTATATCACCCTAGGTGATCTGTCAACCCTCTGTGCTAAGACAGCCCCCAGTGCATAATTAGAAGCATCACACATCAGCTTAAAGGGAACTGTCCAGTCTGGTGCCTGAATGATAGGAGTAGTGGTCAAGGCTATCTTAAGGCAATCAAACGCCTCCTTGCACCTGTCATCAAAATCAAATTCAATATCCTTCTGAAGCAAGCTGGATAGTGGAAGGGCTTTCTTGCTGAAGTCCTTAATCTGTAGAAACCTGCATGGCCAAGAAAAGATCGCACCTCTCGCACGCAAGAGGGGTAAGGCAATTGTGCAATGACAGATATCTTTGCAGGGTCAACCTGAATGCCCCGACTAGAAATGATATGCCCTAAAACTATGCCCTGCTCTACCATAAAATGACATTTCTCAAAATTAAGAACAAGGTTAGTCTCAATGCATCTATTCAAAACTCTATCCAAACTATCCAAACATGCATCAAAAGAGGATCCATAAACAGTAAAATCATCCATAAACACCTCTATGCAATTTTCAAGAAAATCACTAAAAATACTGAGCATGCACCGCTGGAATGTGCCAGGGGCATTGCATAGGCCAAAAGGCATCCTCCTATAGACAAAAGTACCAAAAGGGCAAGTGAATATGGTTTTTTCCTGATCCTCAGGAGCAATATGAATATGAAAATAACCAGAGAACCCATCAAGAAAACAATAATGAGATTTACCTGCCAGACGTTCAAGCATCTGATCAATGAAGGGCAGAGGGAAATGATCCTTCCTGGTTGCTTGATTTAGCCTTCGGTAGTCGATGCAGACCCTCCAACTGTTTTGCACTCTAGTGGGAATGAGCTCATCCCTCTCATTTTTCACAATAGTGAGGCCTGTCTTCTTGGGGACCACCTGGACCGGACTCACCCACTAACTATCTAATATAGGATAGATGATCCCAGCTTGAAGAAGCTTGGTCACCTCCTTCTTCACTACATCCAAAATGATAGGGTTGAGTCGCCTCTGGGGTTGTCTCACTGGTTTAGCTCCATCCTCCAATAATATCCTGTGCATGCAAGTGGATGGACTGATACCAGGAATGTCCGCTAGGGTCCAACCGATGGCTTTCTTATGCTTTTTTAGAACCTGCAACAATTTCTCCTCTTGAACAGCATCAAGGGAGGTGGAAATGATCACTGGAAAGTTCTCATCATCCTCCAAGTAAGCATACTTGAAGTTCTCTGGAAGAGGCTTTAACTCTGGTGTGGGTGCTGGCTGAACATCAGAAGGAACCAAAGAAAGGAGAAGGGGTTCCGCAGCCTGTACCTCAACCTGCAAGTCAGATTCTTGTGTACTTCCTGAAACATGGTTAGTGCATTCTAACTCCAAAGAATTAATATCCAGAGGTACAACACTGAAAACATCAGATACAAAATCAGATTCAAAATCAGATTCAAAATCAAACTCAGAAACATAATCAGATTCAGATTCAGTGCATGGAAGAGAAGTATATAGATCAGATAGAAAATAATGTTTCTTATCATGCAAAGAATAAAAATCAGAAGCATACTGATCAACAACATCATCAAGTATCTCAGCACGAAAAACAGAATGGTCCTCAGGTGGATGTTTCATGGCATCAAGAATATTAAAATGGACAACACTATCACCAAACTCCATGGACAATGTACCAGCATACACGTGAATCTTAGTTCGGGCTGTTTTCAAAAATGGTCTGCCTAAAATGATTGGGGTGGAACCATGGGAGAATCCCTCCTCCATGTCAAGCACATAAAAATCAGCAGGAAAAATTAGTTCACCAACCCGAACTAAGACATCCTCAATGAAACCTGTAGGGTGGGCGACACTTCTATTTGCCAACTGTATCACCACACCCGTAGGCTGCATAGGACCAAGAGACAGAGATTTAAAAATGGACAGAGGCATGACATTTATAGAAGCACCCAAATCAAGCATGGCATTTTCAAATTTGCTATTCCCAATAATACAAGGTATGCAGAAAGTACCTGGGTCCTTACATTTTTCAGGAATGTGAGGAACAAATTTACCTATGAGTGTTGAGAAATTTCTTCCCATGCTGATTCGCTCATTGCCCTTCATTTTCCTCTTATGAGTGCACAGCTCCTTCAAGAATTTTGCATATCTGGGAATTTGCTTGATGGCGTCTAGTAGAGGTATGTTCACCTCCACCTTCCTGAAGGTCTCCAATATCTCCTTGTCCACCTCTTCCATCTTTTTGCTTGGAATTGGTTTTGGTGGAAATGGAAGAGGGATAGGAGGCTGATGCAGATTATCACTGTGTGCAGCACTAGAAGAAGGTCCACCTGCATGTAAATTTTGGCTACTACCTGTATGGCCCTCTTTCTCAAGTGTAGGCTCAGGTGGAGGTACAACAGCTGTAGGTGCTGGTTTTTCAACTTGTTTGCCAGACCTCAAGGTGATGGCACTCACATTCTTCAAATTTTGCACAGTCTGTGAAGGTAACTTGTCTGAATTTTGGGACTGTGCCTGATTGAGCTGAGTTGCCATCTGACCCATTTGATTTGTCAAACTTTGAATGGAAGCTCTGGTCTCTTGTTGGAACTGCATGTTTTGAAGAGTCATCTGCCTCACTAACTCCTCCAATGAAGGTTCAGAAGTAGAAGGTTGAGGAGCTGGTGGTGCAGGAGCTTCATGTTGTCTCTGTTGTTGCTGGTTGATAGGAGGAGGTACATATCTGCTAGGACTAGCATTGTTTTGGAAGGGAGGGGATGGCTGTTGTTGTTGTTGGTTAGACCATTTGAGGTTAGGATGATTTCTCCAACCTGGATTGTACCTATTACTGGAGAGGTCATAATTCTGCTGCTGTTGCTGCTGGACAGGAGGTCTGTTGTTGTAAATATTGGCAGCATATGCTTGTGGGGCATCAGGACTTGTAGAAGAGTCTTGCAAGGAGGGACAACCATCTGTTGGATGATTAATTGAAGTGCAGATGCCACATACTCTTGCTGGTGGTGGAGCTGACTTTTGATTTGCAGCCAGTTGTGAAACCAAGGTGGTGAGAGCATCAATCTTACTCTCCAACTTTTTGTGTTCTGTGGAATCCGTGGCTACCACATCATGCACACCCCTCACAACTATAGCATCACTCCTCATATTGAATTGTTGTGAGTTGGACGCCATTTTTTCAATCAGCCCTCTAGCAGAAGCAGGTGTCATATCCCCTAAAGCTCCTCCACTAGCTGCATCAATCATGCTTCTATCCATTGTGTTGAGCCCCTCATAGAAATACTGCAATAATAGCTGCTCAGAAATTTGATGGTGAGGGAAGCTAACACACAGCCTCTTGAATCTCTCCCAGTACTCGTATAAGCTCTCCCCCATTAGTTGCCTAATTCCAGATACGTCCTTCCGGATTGCTGTGGTCCTGGATGCAGGGAAGAATTTTTCGAGGAGCACTCTTTTCAAGTCATCCCAGCTTGTTATTGAACCAGGAGCCAGATAGTACAACCAGTCCTTGGCAAGATCCTCCAATGAAAAAGGGAATGCCTTTAGGTAGATGTGATCTTCAGGGACATTTTGTGGCCTCAAGGTGGAACAAACTATGTGGAACTCCTTGAGATGCTTGTGTGGATCCTCACCTGCACGACCATGAAACTTAGGCAACAAATGGATTAGTCCAGTTTTAAGCACAAAAGGAACATCTTCCTCAGGATATTGAATGCATAGACTCTCATATGTGAAATCAGGTGCAACCATCTCCCTAAGTGTTCTCTCTCGAGGTCCATGTTGGTCACCCATATTTTCAGTTGAGTCAACTTCAGATGCTACACTAACACTATGACTAACACTATGACTATGACTATGACTATGACTATGACTATGACTATCACTATCACTATCGCTATCTAAAGATGGAATGATATGCTCTCTAACTAGTCTATGGAATGTCCTATCAATCTCAGGATCAAATGGATGCAAAAAACTTGGGTTGTTCCTAGTCATGCACTACATGCAACACATGCATCAGGACACGTGAACAGTAGGGGTAAAAAGGGAATTTTCATGAGAACTTGGAATCTATCAAAACCAATGCACCAATATCATCCTAAAATCAATATAAACTACCACAAAAATTTTGAGAACAAAATTCAAAGCCTAGCTATATGAACTACCTAACAAAAGTTTGGAAAAATAGTGAAATAAAACTTCAAAAATAAAAAATAAATAGTAAATGACGTTTTTTTGAAGATCTGGCTGGGGCCACACAGCTTTGCTGTGTGGGTTGGATAGATCTTTTTTTTTCTACATAAAATGAAATTTTTTTTTGCCTAATTCCAATAACCAAAGCAAAAGTTATGGCCCTTTGAAGTTTTGCTGAAAACAATTTTCAAAAATTTTGGTATCTTCAAATCTTGACCAAACTAAGTGCCCTAGCTATTTTTTACACAAAATATAGGTTAAAAGAAGTTACCACACAAAAATTCAGGAAAAAATAACAAGTCTAGCTATCAAAACCAAAAATCACAATTAATTGGAAAATTATGGCACTATTTAGCACTATTCATGCGCCACATTTTGCACCAGATTTGTGCACCAAAATTGGACCACTTTCGCACCAATTTCCCCCAATTTTAGAACCCGAACAGAGGAGTTGTAGGGAGAGAAAACAGAGCATGTCCAAACCGAAACAGAGCATGCACCAAACTGGACCAAAAAACGCACCAAAATAGGGGAAAAACGCACCAGATTTTGAGCCAAAATGCACCAGAATTTGAGCAAAAAAAAACGCACCAGATTTTGATGTCTACACTTATGGACGAATTGAAACTCAACACAACACAACACAACACAACAATGATTTAGCACACCAAATGGAATCAATATAATTGGACAATGAGCTATGAAATGCAATAAAGATCAGTTATCACAAACACATAACAGCAAATGCACCAAAATTTGAGTTACTGTTCCATTGGTTTACTGTTCATTGATTCTCTCCAATTGCATCAGACTTAACAACATGAATTCTTCAACTGAAAAACTTGCTTGCTAGACATGTAGGGACTAATAACAAACACAATTACACAACATAACATGTAATGAGACACAAAAACGCAAGCACCAAACTGATACACAAAATTCATACAAAATTGAAACAAAAACTGATACACTAAAACACTACACCAAAAACACACATAACGTAACAGAAACTCTAAAACACAAAATACACAACAAAAATAAATAACACACAAACACAAAGCCTTTTACAGAAACCGTTGGTCCCCGGCAACGGCGCCAAATTTGATCAAAGCCGTATCCGGTCAAATAAATACAATTAAATGTAGTACTAGGAAGTGACTCCTAGGTCGTCTCCCAAGGACCTTCAGTTTGTAACACAATAATACGAAATAAAACAGTAAGTAAAACAGATTGGCTCCTTGTTTGGATTGTAACTCTTTTATCCCTGGTTCTCAAAGATTACTCTATTAACCACTTAATCCTTGTTCCATCCGTGTTAATCAACTAAGCGAAGATTAACTCAAGATTTCCCTACACGAATTAAGCAAACGTATACAACATCAACCTCTTCACAGATTAAGCAACTGTGGCTTTGAAGCACAGCCCATTAAGCATGGACACAACAGAGGTTAAATGGAGAAGAACAAAGCAGAACAGAGACAAAAAAATATACCCAACCTCAAACAGAGATTACAATCCACAACAAGAAGCCAACCAGTGGTTTTTAGCCTTTCATTAAATCAAAAAGCAGCACAGAAACGATAATGAAGGGAAACGAAAATGGCAGAGAAGGAAAACGAAAATGAGTAATCTGTATTTCAAATGTAAGGGTTCAGTTCAGATACAAAATGCATATAAGAGAGGAAGGAAGAGAGTAAAACGAAAAACTCAGCTAAAGAGATTAAAACGAAAAAATGGCAGCTACAGAGAAAAAAACGTAAGGAAAGCAAAGAGAGGGAATACAGCTACGTAGTCACATCACACTCTCCCTTAGTGGCTGCCCTCAAACCCTAAAATAAAACCTACAAGAGTCAAAATGGGCCCCAAGTCAGGTTTGACCCGAAAATTACAATAAAACAGAATACAAAATGAAATTAAATGTTGAGGTGGAAAATGGTGCAGTGGTGACATGGCAGATGATGTGGCAGATGACGTGGTAGCTCCACTTGAAGTCCAGAAATTAATTCCAAGCCAGATAATTATGAAACTGCCCTGAAAATAAAATTTTGGAATAATTAGATTCAGAAAATTCAAATTAGTTAAAATATGAATTACCGGTCCAATTAAAGCCCAAATAGAAAACAGTGCAGATAATCAACAATTAAGCGCAAATCAGAGATTAAAATAAGTACAGAAAGGTAAGAAAATAGGGGAAAATAATGACTCATCAACTACGTCTAAATGTTTCCTTAATAGATTGAATCTACAAATATTTCCTTGGAACCAACGCTCTGCAAAAAAGAAAGAAAGACATATTTTGCATCAAAAAAAGGATAAACAAATCTTTGCAAACACGAAAAACTACAATCAAAAGTTGTTCTATCACTGCAACATCCTGACACAGGCATGACTCTATCCACTTGGTACCTAAAAGGTGATAAGTAGCTTCTTTAATCAGATAAGAAGTGATAATTTGGTGAAAGCATTTAATGCAAACATTTATTATACCAACAAATACTTCTTTCCTTAAGAAGAAAATCATGAAGATAGACGAAGCAAGCCATGAGAAAGAAGCTCAAGAATTTGTAGCAGTTATCTTCATTGAAACCCTATAAAAAGAAGTTTTAAATTTAGAAAGAAGAAGAGAAAACAACACAGTTAGCTTACCCAACTTTAACTTTGTGTTATTGATTTGAGTATGAAGAAACTTGACAATAAAAGAATACTTGTCTGTTTAAGCCTGGAAAGACTTATTTGTAAAAGAATACTCGATTTTTAAAGCTTGGAAATAATTTGTGTTAAAAGAATGCTTGGATAATTGCTTGAATAGGCAAGTCAAAGAATACTTATTAGGATTGAGTCAAAAATGACTTGGTAAAAAATATTTGTATCTTTGTATAAGATAATGGATCTTGATACGGTTGAATCAAGAACTAAATATAGTCTTATTGATTGAGACAAACTAGTATAAATCTATGAGTTTACTCTTTGATTTGTCTGTCTTTTCCTATTTGTTACGCTACTACTTCATTGCTCTATGGAAAAAGTTTGACTTTTTGAGTAACACTATTCAATCCCTTTCTAATATTTATCTTTTCTCCACACCACTTACACTAGGAATGTTTGGTTCCTCCGTCAGAATTAGTATAGCTAGGTCTAGGCGTATCACGACCTTGACATGCATTACACATGTGTACTAATTATTTGCAAGGAACCATACAACCTTTCTAGTAATCAATTAAGGGTTGTAGCCCTTGAATTTATGCTTTACTCCACATCGACTAAGGACCTAAAGAAGACTCAAAAAAATCCACTCCAAGAGTCTCACACCTACTCAATGAGGGTTTTCAACAATTGGGCCCCTAGAGTTCCAAAACGAGACTTCTTACATAGGATCTTCAACTTTCAAACAACACCCTCTCCTCTTATCCTAAGTCAATCAACATACTTTAATGCCTATACAAGATTCTCAACATCAACGTCTCAATATACATCATTTATATACATTATCCTAGGTGAATGCATATAGAGATCAAATCACACCAATCATAACTAGCATGCCAATGCTCAACAACTTGTTCAATAATAGCATACCAATGCGTGTTCACACTCCAATCATACAACTATAGTGTTCTTCACACGTAGCATATCAATGCTCACCATCATAATACATCTTATGACATCTACATATATCATCACAGATCAATATATATAGACATAACATTCATCATGCATCATACCACATGTAATAGACTTAAATACTTGATTTATATTCACCATTTCACCCATCAAACAACATGTATCATCAAAGTAATTGGTGCCTAACACAACTTACCTCGTGCCCAACACCACTGAGGCAAGGAGCTTTTTGCCTCGTTCATGCTCGATGACACTCAACCCTTCCTTGGTGTGACTAAGGTAAGGAACCCCTAAGACCCTATGCCTAGCATGGCAAAATCCATGTCAGACCTCATATCAAGTAGAAAGCCTTTGTATGACTCACGTCCGGTGCAACCTCATTAGTACCCAACGTCATCTAGGTAGATTGCCTCTACCTTGATTATGTTTGAGGCCATCCAACTTTGGGCCCAACATCACAAAGTCAAAGACTTTTCAATGCTCTCATGCCCAACACCATTCAAATTACACCTAGCATCATTCTAACTTGAGATGAGTCTCTCTTATCATGTCTAGTGCCATCGATCCTACGTCTAGCGTGAACGAGACAGAGACCTCTGGTTAGAACTACGCATGACGTCATAATGGCGTGCCCGACACAACATTAGAAATGTGCAAATGCATGCTTTGAATTTTGCCCAAAACCACCTGAAAATCAAAAAACTTCCAAGCATGCAATGTATCAAATATGAATATACACCAATATCATCTCATTTCACACACAAAAATCCAAAATGCAACATAAATTGAGATTACCCATCAAATTGCACTCAAGTGTTCAAAACCCCAAAACCCACTCATTTCCATCCAAGCATCTGAAAATCCATCAACATGCATTGATTATAAGTGAAAACAACTAACATGCAACACGAATAATCCAACACCAATCATTTCTAGCTTCCCTTACCTTTAGAACTCAAAAATCCAAAAAGAAGAGGAAGGAAGAAGGAAAGACACCACTTTGAGTCCGAGTACAAGAACACTGCACAAAACACTCTAATTCAACTCTCTAAGAACCTAAATCAAAGTATAAAAACACATCAGTGATTCCAGGGAAAGAATCATCCAATTGAGAGAAAGTTTAGAGAATAATGAAACCCATATATACTTATAACACCTGTCTCTAGTTTATCTCTCTAGAACTTAGAGAACATGAACTTATAAGGTTCAATTCTCGATAGAAACATTATATATTTTCCTCCCTTAAGGTCAACTAGACCTATGGTCAAAGACCTTCAAAACTAACCAAACTTTTGAGAATCCTTCAACTCTCAAAATCCTACAACACACCTCAAACACCATATAAGTAAATAATTATTACTAAAAGACAATAATTAAAAACTTACGGTGTTTCAATACAATTATAAAATTAACGAAACAACATTTGATTGAATTAAATTTATAAATTTTATAGATTTAAAAGGCTCAAATTACAAAAAGAATGTTATATAGGAAAACAAATATAATTTATCCAAATTCATTTTATTGGATATAATAATTTGTGAATTATTATAAATTTTGTGTTATTTATTATTATTTTTCTATATTTATCTAATTCATGATAATAGTTTTACAGTTGTGTTAAGATATATAAATAAGTATATATTTTTATGATTGTGATAATATGATATATTATTATTTTTCTATTATATTTTTATTTGCTTTATATATATATATATATATATATATATATATATATATATATATAGAGAGAGAGAGAGAGAGAGAGAGAGAGAGAGAGGATGATTCAAACAATATTGGTATAATTTTTTTTATCAACTTTTACATTATTCAATAATTTTTAATTAAATGTGTATTTTTTAAAACTACCATTAAGTTGAAAGTTCCTTACTCTTAGATTATATATACAAAATTTTATATTAATATAAGATAATGTAATATCTCATTCTTATAGAATAAATTTGACGTAATATATTCATTTCAAAATATACTAAAATATGAACACTTTGATTACCTTTAAATTATTGTTCAATTTTAACAAAATTTGATATAAATATACAAGGTAATATAAAGTTATAATTCAAAGATTGGAACGATAAAATTCACTTTTAATATAAAGTTATTGAACAATATAATAGTTGACAAAAACTATATTGATGTCATTTGAAGCCTCCTTATATTATATATATATATATATATATAGAGGAGGGTTCAAACGACACCGGTGTAACTTTTACTAAGTGTTACACCGCTTTATAACTTTATATTAAATGTGAATTTTGAAAATCCAACCGTTAGATTGAAAGTTCATATCTCTTAGATCATATATGTCAAATTTTGTTAAAATTGAACAACAACTTGAAGGTAATCAAAGTGTTCATATTTTAGTATATTTTGAAATGTATATATTACGTCAATTTTGTTTTATGAGAATGAAGTATCAAATCATCTTAGATTAATATAAAATTTGACATATATGATCTAAGATATATGAATTTTCAATCTAACGGTTGGATTTTCAAAATTCACATTTAATATAAAATTATTGAGCGGTGTAACACTTAGTAAAAGTTACACCGGTGTCGTTTGAACCCTCCTCATATATATATATATATATACACAGAGAGAGAGAGAGATATAGATAAAGAGAGAGAGAAAATCAGTTTACTCTAAGATTAAGTCTACCTAAACTTACTTCGTTCAATAACTCTTGTTCTATATCAAATTTTAACGATCCAACCATTGAATTTAAAGTTCTTAATGTATCGATCAAATCTACAAATGTTTTAAAAATTTGAAAATCGTTTGATATTTATTTATTTTTAATTTAAATTGACGGATAATCATAAAATCATTTTATGCGTTAAATTGAATTAATGAAATGAAATATTAAATGATTTTCAAATTTTTTAAAAATTTTCATATTTGATTTATGTATTAAGTACTTTAAATTCAATGATTACATCGTTGAAATTTAATGTAAAATATGAGTTATTGATTAATAGACTTATTCCTTAAATAAACGAATCCCTCCTCATATATATATATATATATATATATATATATATATATATATATATATATATATATATATATATATATATATATTTATTTATTTTAAAAAAGACGGATTATCTAATCCAAAATTTGGTTTTGTTGAGATTTTTAATATAATCTTAAAATGAATCTACCCGATTCTTTGGAGGGTAAATTAAAGACAAGTTGGAATAATTTGATTTAACGATTTTAAAATTTTAGATATTATTCTACGGAGGAATTTTTTGTTTCTTTTGCAATTGTTAATGTGGATTCATGGCAAGTGATTAAGAAAGAAAGATTTGGAGAATATTCTCCAAACAAGTTAGTTTACACATACAGATTCTTGAGCATAAGGTACAAGTTTCTGCTAAAAAGAATTGATGATTCATGATGCAAATATAGAATCCATCACAAAACCAAAAAAAATCCTCTAAACTTGTTGGAAAAAAATTGATCCTCGTAATTTTGTTTTAACGAATATATCAAATCTTTGATCATTAAAAGAAAAAAGAAAAAAAAATTGTATCTCAAACCATTAGTTGATTTTGTTTATAATGAAATTCAACTAAACTACATGTAGGAGAACCCGAAGCGTGTGGTTCAGCGATAAAGGTTGATCCACGCTTAAGCAAGGTTAGGGGTTCGAATCCTGCCTTGTATATGCAGCCGCATTAAATCTTGGGGCCAGCTATCCCACCTTTTGAGGTGCCTCCAACGTAGCGAGAAGATTAGTCACTGCTATCGGCGGTGGATACTCTAAGGACGAACAAAAAAAAAACTACATGCAGGATGTAACATCCCGAATTTTTCTACTAATACTACGAATAATTATTATTTATTTTTGTATTTATGAAGATTATTTCCTTATAATTATTGTGATTAATTAAATGAGTTTGATTGAAGTTTTAAAGGTTTTTAATAATAATCATTTATGAAAATTATTTTGTATAATATTATTAATTATGATATTTTGTTATAATTATTATTTAAAGAAAATCATGTTTTAAATTGTATTGATGTTTTATTTTGATATATATATATATATATATGTGTTATTTATTTATTCATTAACTAATAATCCTGGATTTTCATAGCTTTGGAACGGGCCGTTCCACTTTAGGAACGGACCGTTCCGAATCAGGCATGCGTGGGTAAAATTTTAACCCAGAACGGGCCGTTCCACTTTGGGAACGGGCCGTTCCGGATGTGATTTTAAAAGAACAAAGTTTGACTCAGAACGAGCCGTTCCACATTGAAACGGGCTGTTCCGGAAACCCCAGAACGGGCCGTTTTGGTTTTGGAACGGGCCGTTCTGGGAGAGGCTTTTGTACCTATTCCGTGTGCCCAGAACGGGGCGTTCCGGATTCAGAACGGGCCGTTTTGGTCGCGGCCTGATGCCTATAAATAGAGCGTTTTGCACTCTTTAAAATTCATTTTCTTCATTTTCTTATCTTTTTCCTCCTTTCTTTCTGAAGACGAAGGGGAACCTAGATGGCGTGACCAACAAGATTCGGCTCTGCTTATCGAGGTAAGGGGGGAGTGAGAAACCTCGCTCTGGGTGTAGGATTGTATGCTGGGTAGTGGGATTGGCCCCCAATCCTGTGTTTGTTGTATGTCATATTTGTCTTGTATGTTCCAATTACTTAATTAATATGCGTGTATGAATAAAAACTTGTTTAGACTATGATTGTGGAATTTGGTACTTCTATGGGTTCCTACGGGAAACCCTAAGGGAGTGCATTGATGCTTGTATGAGTAAATTAATTGTGATAATAATTATATACGTGAATTGTCTTATTTTAAATGTTTATTGCATAAATTGGAACGCTCTATGGGTTCTTGAGAGAACCCTATGAGCAGCAGGCAAAATAGGAATGTTTTCTGTTTTGCTATCTGATTGCTCTATTGTATTTCTTGTTGAATGTAATGTATAAATATGTGTTTAATTTATTAAATAAACAAGTTTTGATATGAATTAGAGTGCTCTATGGGTTTCTACGGGAAACCCTATGAGAAAACAGGCAAAATATAAATGTTTTCTGTTTTACCTTCTGAGTTTTCTGTTGTGTTTCTTGATATTTGCTGAGCGTAAATATGTGTCTAATTTAATAAACAAACAAGTTTTGATATGAATTAGAGTGCTCTGTGGGTTCCTGTGGGAACCCTATGAGAAACAGACATATTTCTAATAGTTTCTGTTTTAGTTTCTGGTTATTCTGTTGTATTCATTGTTGTATGAGATGTATGAATATATGTTTACTTTTGCATAAATGTTTTAAGGGTACGATATGGAATACACCGCCAGAGAAGGCCCCCTAGTGTAAAAGCTTTGGGGATTAGTCCTTGGGGATAGCTTGGTTTGGAAGTCCCTGTCTCGCCCATTGTGTGCATGAGATGTATCTTGCGCGGCTTAGCTATCCCGACGAGACTCTGGTAGTATATCCTTCTAGTGAGAGTGCGTAGAGGGTGTGACCCGGCATGTACTCCTAGACTACTCTTCGTGTATTTCTAGCGGCAATATGCCATGTGATGTTTTACTGGCGCCACATGCATGATAATATGTAGTTCGTGTCCATACTTATGCATTTTTAATGTTATATGATATAGTGATGGTTTATGTCTTGGATGAGTGTGATGTTATTATTAACTTATCTATGTTATACTTGTTTTGTTTGTGTTTAGCTATTCGACATACATTTCTACACTGTGAGCTAGAGTGAAATGTTTCTCACTCCTTTTTTTTGTGTTGTTTTGCTTTGACTATTATACAGGTGATCATTAGCGTGAGGCTGAGGATGTTGGTGATGAAGCTTAGGCTTCTATGTTGGGTTTTGCTCTGATAGGACATGTGACATCGGGACATAGATAGGATTAGTTTAAGATGTTCTTATTAAATTATTTTGAAAAATTCAGTTTTATTTCTTTGTAATTTTACTGACATGTTATTTGGATTAAGTTTATGAATGTGAACTCTTTACCCTTACGTAGTTGGAAATTTGATTTTTAATGATGCAAATTTTTATATTTTTTATAATTACTGTATATGTATGTTGGGGTAGAGGGTGTCACACAGGAGAGAAGATTATTCTTTAGCACGATTTACTCAACAAGGAGATATTAACTACAATACAAAAGTTAAAGTTAGGTAATAATAATTATTTTTTCTTACTTAGAAGATGTGGTACAATAATTTAGTTCAAAACTTTTTACAGAAAAAATGAAATGAATTTTTATAATAATTATTTTCTATTTGTGTTTCTTTTCTTTTCCGAGTCTTCAAATTTTTTTATATAGGTGTTTAATGATAATAGTTGCAAATTGTTGAGCTTCACTTGTAGTTTTTTTTCGTCTTCATTCCTTGTAAAATAAGATATTCGTTAGTGCATTAAATGTGAATATTAAATAAGTTTTACTAATTGTCATTTTTTATCTAATCAAGAAGACCACTTATTATCTTTTTAGTACAAAATGAGAAGAATTATTGTATGTGTCATATAGAAATGACTTTATATGTGGCTTCGCATACTTTGAGATATTCACTTGTCATTTCTCTAATGAAAAATAAATATCTATTCAGTTTTTATGTTCAAGTACCAAATAAGTTTTTATTCTTCCAATTGGTCAAGGATTAACATAGACACAAATGATTTGATTATCAAACATCATAAATGATATATTTAATGTATTCATCTTAGACAGTCAAAGTGATTTGTCTAAAACATTATACATCATCAACACCAATTAAATTTCTTATGCGATCTATATAAAACATTATTTATAAAAAATGTTTAAACTTTTTAATCATTAAAACTCATTTCTAATGGATTTATGATCATTCTTTGGTCTAACAAATATAATTTTAAAATAATTATTATTAACATATCAAAATTTCACACATACCAAATATAATAGCATAAAATTGTTTTACATTACATAAACTATTTAGTATTTACATTTGAAAAATATTACTATTCATATTTTTTTCTATTTTGCAAACATATCATAAATTATACAAAGCTTTACACAGTAAGCTATGGTAGGTCGGATTTTGCCTTTTAAGGTGTTCAAAATCAAACCAATACAAATAGAAAATCGATCAAAATAATAAATAAAAAACTAATAGAAAATTATAAACTAGTGATTTTGATTGATTTTTTTTAATATTTTTTCTAAATTGCATCATTCGGTTTGGTTTGATTTGATTTGTAATTTGAAATGTGAAATCGATTGAGAACAAATTGATTTGCAATTATATGTAAACATTATTTTCCCAAACGTAGTGTAAGGTGTAAATATATGATA